>NW_006408527.1:37239290-37250489 GCF_000296735.1 Chrysochloris asiatica | reverse complement strand
CCATGGTAGACAGGTTTCAGCAGAGCTTCCAGACTACAAAAGACTTTGAAAAAAGGAGAGGCAGACGATTTCAAATTATTAGCCCCTGAAAACCTTGTGAATAGCAGTGAAATACTGTCAGCACCAGGATATTGAATACTGAAACATTATGAATAACACCAGAATTTTGTCAGATATAGAACTGAAAGATGAGCCCCTCTGGTTGGAAAGCAATCAAAATTCCACCAGAGAAGACTGCGTGATCCTCAATGTAGAGTTGACAGTGATGACACAAATGCTGTAAAGATTTGGGGATATTCATTTGCTGATGGGGCACAAAGGCTATAAACATTCATTAATAATTAGAACATTGAACGTACAAAGTATGAATCTAGGAAAATTGGAAGTTGTCAAAAATGAAATGGAACCCATAAACATCTATATCCTAGGCATTAGTAAACTAAAATGGGCCATTTTGAATCTTACAATCACATGGTTTTCTATGCTGGGAATAACATATTAAAGAGAAATGGTGTTGTAGTCATCACCCAAAAGAACATTTCAAAATTTATCCTGAACACTTTACCAAGGCAGACATTCAGGTAGCCAAAGAAATATGAAGAAATATTCACAATCATTAGTCATTAGAGAGATGCAAACCAAAACAATAATCAGGTATCATCTCAAGTCAGTATTATAACAACGAAGTTCAAAAACATAGAAAACAACAAATGCTGGTGAGAGTGTGCTGACTGGGACCCTCCTACATTGCTGGTGGGACTGTAAAATGGTTCAACCACTATGGAAATGGTATATTGCTTCCTCAGAAAGTTGGAAACAGAAATAGCTTATAACCCATAATGCAAAATAAAAAGCTGTTTCATAAGGTGCTCCTTTATGTCTTTAGGATCAGCACTGGACTACCAATCACAAGGTCAGCAGTTCAAATCCACCATCTGCTCCTTAAAATCTATACAGGATCAATATGAATCAGAACCAACTCAACAGCATTTAACAACAGCAATGCTTTTACAGAAGCCTGGTGTGGCACTGCAGAATTCATTAGTAATCCAAATGGAGAATGTACAAAGTGTGACTCTAGGAAAATTAATAACATTAATGTTGCTGTTGTTGTCAGGTATCATCGAGTCAGAACCGACTCATAGCGACCCCATGCACAGCAGAACAAAACAATGTCTGATCCTGGGCCAACCTCACTACTGCAGCCACACTTGACGTCATCATTGATGTCACCTGGCCAATCCATCTTGTTGGAGGTCTTCCTCTTTTTCTCTGACCCTCCATCTTACCCAGCATGACATCTTTTCCAGCGACTGTTCCCTCCTGACAATATGTCCAAAGTATGAGAGACGAAGTTTAGCCATCTTGGCCTCCAAGGAGCACTCTGGCTGCACTTCTTCCAAAACAGATCTATTGGTTTTTTGGCAGTCCATGGCACTTTTAGTATTCTCCAATACCACAATTCAAAGGCAAAAAACATTAATAGCAAAGTTTAAAAAACAAACAAGCAAGCAGAAAACAACAAATGTCTGTGAGGGTATGGAGAGAATGGAACCCTCATATACTGCTTGTGGAATTATAAAATGGTGCAACCACTATAGAACCTATATATATTATATATATATAGGTTCTATATGTATATTTATCTATGCTATAAATATATCAATGAATTGGACCACCCCATTAACATGTCTGAAATCAGTTCTGACTAATAATGATCCTGATGCCAAGTTCTTCTTTAGATAACCTAATTTCTCAGATTATTTTTTCTCAGATTATTTAGCATACATAGTGAACAAATGCCCTGAAAGAATATAACACCAGTTCACACCTTTCCTGATATTAAACCATTCAATACCCCCTTGTTTTGTTCTGATGATGACATCTTGGTCTATGTACAGGTTACTCATGAGCACAATGAAGTGTTCTGGAATACACATTCTTCCCAATACGACCCAAGGTTTTCTGTGATCTATACAGTTGAATGTCTTTGTATCATCAATAAAAAACAAATGAATATCTTTCTGGTATTCTCTGATTTGAGCAAAGATCCATCTGATGTCAGTAATGATATTTCTAACTCCACATAACCTTCTGAATCTGGCTTGAATTTCTGACAGCTCCGTTTTAAAGTCCTGCTGCAAACAGATTTTAAAAAATGTATCTTCAAAAAAGTGTTACTTGCATGTGATATAATGATGTGGTTTGATGATTTCTGCATTCTGTTGGATCACCTTTCTTTGGTGACAAGTGTAAATCTTTTCCAATCAGTTGGCTTGGTAGCTGTCTTCCAAGTTTCTTGGCATAGGTGAGTAAGGGCCGAGTGCATTCAACTTGTTGAAACATTTCAATTTGTGTCCTATCAAATCCTGGAGCTTTGTTTTTCACCAATACCTTCAGTGCAGCTTGGATTTCTCCCTGCAATACCATCAGTTCTTGACCATATGCTATGTCTTGAAATGACTGAATATTAAACAGTTCTTGGTACAATGCCTCTGTGTATTCCTTCCATCCTCTTTTGATGTTTATTACATTATTCAATACTTTTCCCATGTATTTGCTGTTGTTAAGTGGTTCTATTGAGTACATTCCAACTCATAGTTACACTAAAAAGGAAGTCTGAAGTCTGAAGTTGTAAATTTTTGTGGGAACAGAAAAGCTTATCTTTCTCCCACATAGTGGCTATGAGTTTGAACCTCCAACCTTGTGGTTCCCACAGTCCAGTGCTTATCCTTCAGAACCACTGAGCTCCTTGAGGACTCAATTTTACCTTCACTTTTTTTCTGCTTGAGAAATGCTGAGTATATTCTTCCCTTCTGTTTTTCTCATTTCAGATCTTTCCACATTTCATTATACTAGCTGTCTTCTCAAAATATCCTTTGTTTTAATCTTTTGGCATTCTATCTGACAATATTCCACTGCAATTCATAAGGTTTTCAGTGGCTAGCCATTCAGAAGTGGTCCTTTCTTGTCTTCTTAATCTGTCTTAGTCTAGAAGCTCTGCTGAAATGTGCCTACCATGGTGACCTACTGGTATTTAAAATACCAGAGGCATAACTTCCAGCCTCACAGCAACATTCAAATCACCACAGTATGACAAAGTGACAGATGGATGGTGGGAAAGCTTAACATTTACCTATAAATGTGGTTTGAAAAATGATAAAATCCTGGGAATGCAAGAGGTCACCAAGATCTAAGAACAAAAATGAGTGTCGAAGATGAAATTCTACTTCTATACATGAACAGAAGAAGATAAACCCATAAAATTAAGATACAAAACCCATAAAATTAAGATACATTGGTAGAAAACAAAGAATTATTATTGTGGGAAGCAAGGATAAGATGATTTTATAATTTTTAAAAAATATTGATCATTAGTGTATCATTTGATTTATAAAATAAAAGTTATCAGTTATTTTGATTGGAGCATGTTCTGTGAAATAGAGAAAGCATATATCATATTTCATGGTATATAAAGTAAAATTGTTGTTGTTGTTAAGTGCCACTAAGTCAGTTCCAACTCATAGTGAGCCTCTATAGGA
This sequence comes from Chrysochloris asiatica, assembly GCF_000296735.1. Taxonomy (NCBI): domain Eukaryota; kingdom Metazoa; phylum Chordata; class Mammalia; order Afrosoricida; family Chrysochloridae; genus Chrysochloris; species Chrysochloris asiatica. Next base: position 37,246,947 of record NW_006408527.1, on the reverse strand, counting down.
CTTTCTAGGGGCAGTGGGAAAGTTTATACTGCTGACCTTGTGGTGAGCAGTCCAGAGTTTATCCTACAGTACCACACCAGTCCTTTAAACGCAAAATTTGTTGTGGTGGTTTTTGTTAAGTTCCATCGAGTGGGTTCCAATCCATAGTGACCCTGTATAAAGTTTCCAAGGAGTGGCTGGTGAGCTTGAACTGCCAACCTTACGGTACAAACTGGCTTTGCAGTTCAGCATGCGTTATCCCACGTGGCCACACTGGGACTTCAAGGTAAAGTTGTTGTTGTTGTTAAGTGCCGTCGAGTTGGTTCCGACCCATAGCGACCCTGTACAGGGTTTCCGAGGGTGTAAATCTTTACGGGAGTAGAAAGCCTCATCTTTCTCCCGCGGAGCGGCTGGTAGTTTCGAACCACTGACCTTAAGGTTCGCAGCCCGATTCGTAGAGACAGTTAAATACAGATAACTATTTCACAATATTTACTTATTGAAAAATTACTTGTGGAATGACATCTCTCTGCCTATTACTTTACTACAGAGAAAGAGGAAAATTAAACTGATCAGCCCAGGATGAATTCATAAGAGATAGTATTCAGACATACCTTATCCTCCAATGTTCATTACCAATTCTGACACCAACCATTCCTCCTGCAGCACTCTATCTTTCAGATAAGTTCAATAAATTATTCCAGTGTTCATACAGAACTCACAGGCCACACTCACAATTAAGGCTTTTATTTAAAAAAAGCTAGAAGTTTGCAATTCATAATCAGAAATGCTCAAGATTCATTTCTTTGGTGAGGATCACCTCTCTTCAGTCATTTGCATGGATAGGCCTCTCTCTGGTCCTTGACCTCTCAGTCACAAAACCCCTTGGTCTCTCCCTTACTTGGATAATGTGCCAAAGCTCTTTTAGCGATGCTCACAAATGTTCAAACGTCATTCTACTCTACCGTAAGTCCAAAGGTGCTCATCTCTAGTTTCGTAGATCAGCAAACTCCACTTCCCTGCTTAAAGACCTGGAAGCAGCCCATTCCACAAGCAAGTAGTCTGCCTGAAAGCACTGTTTTCTCACTTCTTGGGCCTAGAAACCCATTGTTCTTTCTTGTCCTTTGGCTCTTGGTTCTGCTGCTGCTGCTCCTCTGAGTCTCTGGTGTCACAGCTTTCTGTCTTAGATTGAGGAGGTTCAGTGTGCAGGGATCTCAGCTTACAAAGGGCAAACTTCATTCCCAGTTCTTCTTTTCTGGATCCCCAATTCCCGCTGCTGATATGGCTCATTTTAAACCCAGCAGGATGGCAAAATGACCAATCCCCATATTAGAGTTACAAGTTTTTACAATCTAAATTAGTCTTGTTAACAATCACTCACAACTGCATCATATAAATCTATCAGCATATTTTCCCACTTTCTCTTATCAAAACCCACCAGGAAAGGAGAAAATCCACCCAATCTGCATGGTCACAAGCAATTGTTAGGTGGGTATTATAAAACATCTTGCTATAAGGGATGTAGTAAGCAATTCAATGCTCCTCAGCTATCACGTTGAGATGACATATGGCACTGTACTTAATGGGTGATAATGAACATAACCAATATGCAGTTATTGTTAGTACTATCAAATATTAAAAGTATGTATGTATTTATTTATACATGCTGATGTGGAAGGCTGCACTATGTATCGTGTAGAGTCTGTCTTCTATCACTTAGCATATGTTTTCAAGGTTCATCCATGTTTTGGTACGTATCAGGACTTCATTCCTATATTTTTTCTTTTGCTGTTAGTGATTTGGGTGAAAGTTTACACAGAAAATTGGTTTCCATTCAACAACTGAAGCACATTTTATTTTGTGACATTGACTGAAATCCCCACAAGATAATAATTCTCTTCTCACTTCCTTCCTTTGTTTACCATTTCCATTCATCCTTGTTTACTATTCCATGCTGTTTTCAGGTAGGTGCTCTTGTAGCGTTGTTGTTGTGATTAAGTGCCATAGAGTCAGTTCTGACTCACAGCGACCCTGTACAGGGTCTTAAAAAATGCTGTAAATTTTTAAGGGAGCAGAAAGCCTCATCTTTCTCCCACAGAGACGCTGATAGTTTCGAACTACTGATCCTAATATTAAGGTTTGCACCCCGATTCCTAGCCAACTACTAATCAGGCTACTAACCTCACAGTCAGGAATTTGAAACTACCAGGTGTTCTCTGGGAGAAAGACCTTAATGATTTACAGCCTTGGAAAAACCTGCTCAGGGTCCTATGAGTTTCTTTCCTTGCTCCCCACAAGCAACCTCCAAAGAATGAGAGTGTATAAAACTTTTCTTGACTTTTTAATGTAGTGGTCTTATATAATATTTTTCCTCTTGTGATTGACTAATTTCACTAAGCATAATGTACTTGGGTTCATCCAGAATGAGATGTTCCTCAAATTCATCCTTATTCTTTAATTTTATATAATATTCCATTGTGCATTTGCAATCATAGTTTGTTTATCCATTGATGGTCATTTACATTGTTTACATATTTTTGCTATTATAAATACTCTGCTAAGAACATATAAGTGCTTCATGCCTTTTCATTGATAAATAATATTTCATTGCATGCATATATCACATTTTATGTATTCATTCATCAGTGTATTGGAATTGGATAAAAATGAAACATGTGCTGAGGAGGCATTATAATTAATGGGGTGGATATCTGAGGAGGCAGAATGGGCATAGTGAGGCTACATTCAGATCACCAGAAAAACAGACATATCAAAACACAGTTCTGAGAATATTTAATGTCTGTTTTTTATCTTGCCATTCCCTCTATCTCCTCCTGTCTGAAAAGCATAGGACTTCTTCGTCTAGATAGCTTTGCCTATTTTAGATATTTCATATAAGCACAATCATGCAATATTTGCCCTTTAACGTCTGGGTTATTCACTTTTGCATAATGTCTTAGTGTGTGGAAAAAGAAACAGAAATTTATTTATCTTCATTGCTGAAAAATATTACATTGTATTTACATACCACATTTTTTTTTTTACCCATTCATCTCTTAATGAACACTAGAGTAGAGTTTTTCCACTTTTTGGTTATTGTGGAATGCTAAATAATATTAGTTAGGAGTCCTTGTGTGATCTGTGGGCTAATGCACTGAACTGCAAAGTCGCTTTGTACTTCAAGGTCAGAAGTTCAAGCTTACCAACTGCTCCTTGGAAACCCTATCTATACAGGGTCGCAATGGCTACCAGTACAGAATGCTCTGAAAGGGTCACATTAATGATCATGGATAGAGTGAGCACAAATGTGGAACAAAACTCAAAATTATTTTAAAAAGAAAGAAAGAAAAGAAAAAAAAAAGACGAGGTTTATTGGTCAGAAAGAGACTGAAGGAACCCAAGACTGTGACCCATGACTACCCTTCAGCTCTGGAAAGAACTCACCCTCATAGACCAATTTTCGGCCAAGCAGTAGGTGTTGTTGTTGTGTGCCGTTGAGTCAGTTCCGACCCATAGCGACCCTGTACAGGGTTTCTGAGGCTGTAAATATTTACAGGAGCAGAAAGCCTTATCTTTCTCCCATGGAGCGGCTGGTAGTCTCGAACTGCTGACCTTAAGGTTCATAGCCTGATTCGTAACCACTAGGCTACCAGAGCTCCTTAAGCAGTAGGTAGGTACATGCAACAACTCTAATGAGTTATGCTCAGCGTGGAATGGTAATCAATGAAAATCAAATGGGCTATTTTGTTGTTTTTCTTAGGTACCATTGAGTCAGTACCGAATCATAATGACCTTATGTGCAGCAAAATGAAACACTGCCTGATTCTGGGCCAGCCTCACTACTGTTGCCACATTTGAGCCCATCAATGCTGCCATCTGGCCAATCCATCTGGTTGGGGGGTCTTCCTCTTATTATCTGACATTCCACCTTAAGAAACATGATATCCTTCTCCAAGGACCGGTCCCTCCTGATAATATGTCTGAAGTATTAGAGATGAAGTTTGGCCATCTTGGCCTCCAAGGAGCACTCTGGCTGCACTTCTTCCAAAACAGATCTATTGGTTCTTCTGGAAGCCCATGGAACTTTCAATATTCTCCTCCAACACCATAACTCAAATGTGTCGATTCTATTACGGTCTTCCTTATTCACTGTCCAACTTTTGCATGCATATGAGGCTATCGAAAATACCATGGCTTGGGTCAGGCACACCCTAGTCCTCAAGCTGGTATCTTTGCTCTTCAACACTTTAAAAAGATCTGGTGCAGCATATTTGCCCAATGGTCTATTTACCTGAGGGCCAAAGTGAGAAGGGATGTGAAGGTGGGTGGAATGGAAATAACCACAAGGAGGAAGGGGAGAACTGTTGTTTCACGGAGAGGGTTGCAATCATTGAGATGAAACAAAGTGCATTATTTGTTGAATGTAAAACTGTTGATCTTGTCTGTAAAACTTCGCTCATTTCACAATAAAATTGTTTTTTAATACTACTATGTTTAGCAGTGTATTAGTGGAGTAGAGTACAAGGAATTTCTTGTATTGAAATATTTCTGTGGTTATGAAGTATTGTGGTTTTGCAGTTATTCTAGGCAAATAACACCTGCAGAATTTACCACGAAGTTAAATGAGATTATTGACAAGAGAGTGGGGAATGTGATTGAGAGTGAGAAACAAGAAAATAAAAACAAGAGAAAATGGACACACTTGGAGATGCAAGGACAAATCAAAGAAATGAAAGTCTAAATAAAGTTGAAAAACAATGGAGTGGTCATTGTAAAAATCAGTTGTATTGGTTAGGTGCCAGAAAATCAGTTCTAACTCATAGTAAGCCTGTGCACAACAGAACAAAATGCCACCTGGCCCTGTGCCATCCTCACAATTGTTATTACACTGAGCCTTTTGCTGCTGCCACTGTGCCAATTCATCTCATTGGGGCTTCTCACTTTTTCACTGACCCTCCACTTTATCAAGCATGATGTCCTTCTCCATGAGCTGGTTTCTCCTGACAAAATGCCTGAAGTATGTAAGACAAAATCTTACCCTCCTGACTTCCAAGGAACATTCTGGCTGTACTTCTTCCAACACAGCTTTGTTTGTTTTTCTGGCAATCCCTGGTATCATCAATATTTTTCTCCAACACCATAACTTAAATGCATCCATTCTTTAGTGGTTTTCCTTATTCTTTGTTCAATTTTCATATGCACATGAGGCAACTAAAAATGCCATGCCCTGGGTATGGCACACCTTAGTCCTCAAACTAATCTCTTTGCTCTTGAACATTTTAAAGAGTTGTTGTGCAGCAGATTTACCTAATGTAATATGTTGTTTGATTTCTTGACCGTTGCTTCTATGAATATTGATTGTGGATCCAAGCAAATTGAAGTAATTGACAACTTTGATCTTTTCTCCATTTATTATAATATTATTTATTGGTTGTGAGGATTTTTGTCTTATTTATATTAAAGTGTCATCCATACTGAAGGTAAAAGTCATTGATGTTCATCAGTGTTTTAAGTCCTCTTCAACTATAGCAAGCAAGTTTGTATCATATGCATGTCACAGGTGAATGAGTCTTCCTCCCATCCTGATGCCAAGTTTTTCTGAGTTTTTTGCTCAGCATGCAGATTGAATAAATATGATGAAAGGATGCAATCCTGATGCATATCTTTCCTGATTTTAAACCTTTCCATATCCCCTTGTTTTGTTAAAATGACTGTCCCTTGGTCTATGTACAGGTTCCCTATGAGCACAATGAAATGTTCTGTAATACCTATTCTTTGTAATGTTATCCATTGTCTGTCATGATCCACACAATTGAAAGCCTTTGCATAGTCAATAAAACACAAGTAAATATCTTTACAATACTCTCTGCTTTCAGTCAAGATCCATCTAACATCAGCAATGGCATCCCTCATAGTATATCCACTTCTGATTCTACCTTGAATTCCTAGTAGTTCTCTGTCAATGAACTGCTGCAATCATTTTTTAAAACCAGAGACCAGGAAGAATTGGAAGCTGTGATTACAGAGGAAGCATTAACAGTTCAGAAGGAAAACAACTATAATTAATTACATTTTTTTAAGCTCGGGAATAAATGGCTAAATCAGAGTGGAACAGAATATCATTGGAGTAAAAGATCAAGATATAAGATTAATTTATATGCACATATTGAATTTACTTAGTGTGATAGCATGGTTTAAAGTACAAATGGGACTGTGCTGTCTGATGGAATTATTTTTAATGGATAGGAGAAAATATCCATCAGAATTTTTTATAAAATAGGACATATAGAAAGCTATGAAACTATATGGTAAGCACCTCAAATATATTGTTTTAAAAAATGTTCTGGGGTGGGTAATATGCAATTGTCACTAATATTTATTTTCAAAAATCTTCATTACACCACATAGAAACTGTTCTTATTAAGAAATAACTCCACATTCCTCCTTCACCTCAATCCCTTGTAACCACTAATCCACTTTACATTGCTATAAATTTGCTATAGAATATTGTTTTTAACATGGTTATAGAGTAATGATATTAAACTGATAAGAACAGATACTACACTTGATCTTAGCCAAAAGGGTAGCTTAGTGGTTACGAATTGGGCTGCGAACCTTAAGGTCAGCGGTTTGAAACTACCAGCCGCTCCGTGGGAGAAAGATGAGGCTTTCTACTTCCGTAAAGAGTTACACCCTAGGAAACCCTGTACAGGGTCGCTATGGGTCGGAACCGACTCGACGGCACTTAACAACAACAACAATAGAGTAACTGATTGGTATGTAACATAGAATGAGAAAAAGGCATTTGTTTTTCTGTCAAATTCAAGTTTCTTGCAACATGAAAGAAAGAGTTCAAGAAAAATAATGTCTTCTAGGAAAACAAAATTTTCAATTAAGACTAGAAAAAAGAAAATAGAGGAGTCTAAGATTTAGTTAATAATATAAAGAAAAATATTAAATACATTTCACTACTTTAAGATTCTGAAGAAAATATAGAAAAAGTACTGGGTAAAGGCTGGGAGACAACTGAGCTGCAGAAGAAAAATAAATAAAGTAATATTGAAGAATTTTGAAGATAGTATGTACTCTTTTATATTTATAGCAATCAAAGATGAGAGACATGTAGGCATAGAGAGCTTAGCTTGGCAATTTCTCTTAAAACTTTTTATCACACTGTGGTAGATGAAATTTTTTTTTTTTTTTTTTTGGCAGAGTCAGCAAAACCTGGAATAATATATTTCTAAGGGAAAGCATTGGTTTCGAGACAACCTACTTCCTTCATCCATCTATAGGTTGGCAATATCAGATCAAAGCCGCCAGGGGACCCTTACAGGAAATAATATAAAGTTCTATTAATCCAAAAGCTAATTTAAATTGAATCCAAACCAGTTACACAAGATATAAAAGCCAAAAAAAATTATTGCAGATTCTGTTGGCTGATTAGCAAACAGCCAGTTTCCTCTTCCTTGAGATAAAGTTGAGCTTCTATCCCTGGTATCATTTCCTTACCTCTACTTAATTCTAATACATTCTACACAGACCAAACCAATCATGTTATCACATTCTTTTTAATCAGAGATTAGTTTATAGTTAGTAAAGAAGACAGGAGAAACTGAGGGTGTGCAATTACTGGAAAATGTTTATTATTTCTTAATACAGAAAAACAAGAGAAAAATGT
>NW_006408527.1:37231714-37239027 GCF_000296735.1 Chrysochloris asiatica | reverse complement strand
CTGTTTTGATGTATGTGTAAATAGTAAATAATGTCTAAAAATGTAGCCACTGTTTTATGCTCAAGAAAAGAAAATGTTGGGGATGATGAAAAGGAAAGATGAATGGAGCCCGGTTTTTGATGATATTATTAAGTCTCTGAACTGACCCAGCCTCTAACAATGTTTTTTTCTACAGCTAGTTATATGAGATAATAAAGTCTCTTATTGTTTAAACCATTTAGGGTGTTCATTTTATTTTAGATGAAAACATCTGAAAGAAAGAATTTTTCCAACAATTATTATTACTATTTTATCTACAAAACATTGTGAGTAAAAATACTGTTATAAAAAGAGAGTAAAGAATCATCTCTGCATATAATGTAGGTATTCAATGTTTTTTAGAGAATTTTCTGTGAATTTATTAGCAATTCTTCCCAAATGCTATGTAATATAAGGTCAATATTCTCATAATTTTAACAATAAAGCAACCTAGATAAAGGGAGATCAAGGGGTTTATCTAAAGCAGTCCAACAAAGTGGCAGAACAGTTTCAAACTGCCATGCAAGAATTCTTAAAATATACCACCCTGCCTCTCTTAGCTCTGGTTCACCTCAATATTAATGGTCATCCAAAACAGTTTCTCCTCATATTACATAGGGAGTAGTTCATGCTAGATTCAAAGAGGTTCAATTTTATTCTCGGCTGAACATTCTCAGGACTTAGGCTCTGTTATATTCTTACTTAGCTTAATGCCCCTGTTTAATATTTATATAGAATTCTGATTATTAGGGGAGAAAATCCCTTGTTTAAACTGGCATTTGACATCGGTTTAAACTGTTGTGTGAGGGATTATTTCAGCTCTGACAAAACGACCAAGAGTTCTGCTAATTATAGAGGAATCTTAACATATTTCAGCATTGTTCTCTCTTAATACAATCATTTAAAAACTATCCAAAGGAAGATTGGTTAATATGGAATAAAAACACAGGTTAAAGAATTCTGTCCTTAGATTATCCCTTCATGAGTTTATTCCTATTTTTAATTCTTCTGAATATTATTTTGTTCCTTTTGTTTTATCAAAATTTCAATCTTCAACAACTTTTAAAGGACTTAACAGACTCAAATATTAAGTTTAATTAAACACTATGAAAACTCTCACTGTTAGTTAATATTTGTTTTCATCATTAAGCATTGTAAAGGAAATAAATTTTAAAGCATTTTAAGTTATTTAAATTTTAATTAAAAAACAAGTTCTTTTTCTTTGTTTAAGAGACTAAGATATAATTGATTAATTACCAAAGAAAGTAGAGTAAATATGTCAATTTAGTACTCCAGAAATATAATTGTGTCAAAGCTATCTGTAAGGATATGTGTGCATGCTTAGCTCTAAAGTCTAGACTTGACTCTTAGGGAAAAACAACACTGGAAGACTTCATTATTAATTTGAAGTGAGTGTATTTTAAAATCAACTGATCTGAAAAAATCTATTTAAGATGTATGTGTGTATGTGAAAATATACACAATAAAAGATACACTATTTCTACAATTTCTATGCGTACAATTTAGTGATATTGATTATATTCTTCAAGTTGTACAACCAGTCTCACTGTCTTTTCCAAGACATTCCACCACCATTAATATAGATTTAACTATAAACTTATAAGTAAGACTTTCTATAAATTATGAGTAATTTGATGACAGTTATATTAATATGGAGCCCTGGTGAAATTCTCAGCTGATAATCAAAAGTTCAGCAGTTCAAACCTACCAACCTCTCTGTGGAAAAAGATTAGAGATGTGCTCCCATAAAGATTAAACCAAATGAAACTAAACCCAGTGACATTAAATCAATTCTGACTCATAGTGAGAGTTTGTGGGACTGTAAATCTTTATGGTTGCTATAGGGACAAAAAATGAATGCTCCAAGATCACCTCAAACCATATCTCCTAACCCATCACCCTGCTCAAGCTATCTAGGAAAGATCTGACAGCCTCAATCTCCTGCTATGCAGAACAAAAGTCTTTGTTCTCTAGCAAGGGGACAGGCAGCCTGCACCTTGTGATTTTCCTTCTCTTCTTACTTCCACATATTACTTTTAACTGCCCTTAATTGTTTGAAGCTTATAGACTCCATGATATAAAAAGACCCTAGCCCATGCCCTTCATGTGGGAAAAAACTTCATTATTGAGCCTGCTGCCACTGGATAGCTATGGTTTGCTGTTTGAAGGAAAATTCCCTTGTCGATAAACCAACTCTTTATATTTTATTTTATTTTTGAAATAAACTAATTTCTCTCAGAATGAGTCCTGGCTGCTTTTCTTGGCGTCTATGTCCTTTTTTCCTTCTGGGCCTGACCTTCAGCAGGAGCCAAAAGCCTCATCATTTTCTGGTGGGTTACTGTGGTCTTTAGCCCAAGCCCTAACCCATATCACGACCAGCGCTCCTTCCCTGAGAAATCTTGTGAGAAGTTATACTTACTTCAGATTATATTCAATGGTACACAACTCCAGATAATATTTTTAGACGTGAAGCAATTTCCCACATGGTGCATTGGTAGCCCCATCTCAATTAGAGGAACTACCTTATCAACAAGGAGTTATCATCAGGGAATAGATTACTGGCAGGGCAAAGTGGAAAGGATATGAAATGTGCAAAGGAGTAGCAAATCAAGATGAAAATTAACTTAACCAATTTTGAAAACTTGCCTGTACATAGTAAGCTTGAGTAATATAAAATGCTATATTTGTAGAAAATTAATAAGTAAAAATAGCAAGCCATAATTGCTACTGTTTGATGAGTTGTACTATGTATCAGACATGTTAGATATTTTAGATATTTGCCATTACTGTTGACAGAGCTCTCTGAGTTAAACATTATTTGGAATCTTTGATTCCTATTTGCTTTCAAGCATATATGTGGGATGAATATAACAAAGAATTCTTCCAGAGTTGTGTTCTATAAAGAATCAAAACAAAACATTGGACTTAGAGAAGCCATCTTTAATTTTCTGGTTTCTTTTTTTCTTTGCTTTTTCCCCAATAGACTTCATGTTTGTTTTGTTTTTTTAAAATAAGTTTTTATTATGAATTGAGTGATAGTTTACATGGGAGAGCACAGCTCTACATTCATTCTATCGTATTTTGTTTCACTGCAATGATTTCAATCCTCTCCATGCATCATCATTCAAGAGCACTTGCTTCAAATCCTTCTGTTTTTCTTTTTTTCACTCAGGAATATATAACCATTCAAACAACCCTGCACACCAGCCTCCTCCCACCCTGCTGCCAGCACACAGCCACTCTCCTTCCTTGAGTCTAGAGTTCCCAGCTACTCTGTCTCTCCCTGTCATTGTCTCTGCCTCCATCTGTGGCATCACTGCTTCTCTGGATAGGGTCCTGCACTCTACTCTTCTCCTTTGATGGTCCCAGGGTGCTCTGCTCCTGGGCTGCAAGATCAACCACTCCCCTCCTTTCATGTTTTATAACTGTTTATGTTTACTGAAAAGTTATAAAGAAAGTGCTAATTCCAAAAGACTCCTTTGGCTCTGCAGTTTCTCCTACTATTGTTGTTGTTAAGTGCCGTCGAGTCAGTTCCGACCCATAGCGACCCTGCACAGGGTTTCCGAGGCTGTAAATCTTTACAGGAGCAGAAAGCCTCATCTTTCTCCCGCAGAGCAGCTGGTAGTTTTGAACTGCTGACCTTGAGGTTCACAGCCCAATTTGTAACCACTACGTTACCAGAGCTCCTACTATTAACATCTTACATATCTGTAACACATGTTAGGCAAGGGAAACAAAACAGTACTTCTATAAAATCATAGAAATCTTTATTAAATAAAATGTTGAAGCTATTGCTTCTCAACATATCCATGATCTAGGTCAAAACACTTTGTCAGGTAGTACTTTTATCTCTTTAACCCCTCCCTGAAGAATTCTGTGCACTTTGAGTTACACATTAATATGGCAGTGTTGACATCCTCAAGGGACTCAAATTGTGTTACTTTTAAATTTTCTTTTGAGTTTTCAGAACAGAAAAAGAGACTGAATGGGGCAACCTCAGGGGTGTAGAGTTAATGGTGTAATATTTCTCAACCAAATTCTTGTAGGACAGTGACTGCGACTTTCAAAAAAAAAAAAATTCACATTATCATGATGGAAAAAACTCCTTGATGCAGCTTTCCTGGTGTTTGTCTCACCAATGTAATTTTCAAATCTCTTAAAATAGTTTCCTAATGGGCCCTCATGATCATTCCGTGTCCTGCAAGAAAATCTATCAATATTGCCTCTTTGAAATCCCAAACAACATTCACCATAGCTTTCTGGGTTGATTTTCTTTGCCTTGAATTTAACTGGCTTAGCAGATTCCATCAAACGCCAATGTTTGATTGGATTTTTTTTTTTTTTTTTTGAAGGAAAGCACTGGAATAAGATTAATGCAAGTATATTACTGATAGAACGTGACTAGAGCCATCCTCTGATCACAAACACATGTGAAACATTTTTTTTTTTTAAGAAGCCATGTGCATGTAAGTACTTGATCCCTAGCAGCAGTAACTTTTTGCTTATTTTCAGTTTTATTTTTCATCATTTTTGCTTAAAATAACAACATCAGCAAAATATTTTACTGTTCACTGGAAAATAATGAAATAGCTTCTGTTACCTTAGTTTGTTGGTGTTGTTAAGTGCTGTCAAGTCATTCTGACCCATAACGAGCCTATATAAGGTTTCTGAGGAGTTGTTGGCGAGCTTGAATCTCCAACCGTGCTGATCAAACTGAATCTGTGGTCCAGTGCATTAACCTACATCACCACATCAGGACTCCTGTTTTCTTATGGATGGGTGATAATAGATATAGTCTTTATCTTTTCCATGAATATATTTCACTTCAGTTTTTAATGTGACTACATGAAAGTATGAAAATAAATTCCAGTTTTCAAGAAGCTTTAGATAGAGTGGAGGAAAACATGATTTTAAGATTATGAGAAAGGCAATTGTTTTAGTTAGAAAGAGCAAAACACACCTGTAACTTTTTAAGTTTCTCCTGAAGAAGCCCTGGAGGTTCAATGGGTGAGCACTGGGTTGCTAAACAAAAGTTCAGTATTTCAACCCACCAGTGGCTGTGTAGTAGAAAATATCTAATGATCTACCTCCATAAAGATGTCAGCGTTAAAAACAAAACAAAACAAAAAACATTATGGAGAAATGATATTCTGTCTTATAAGTTGCTATGAGTCAGTCATCTTGATAGCATGCAATAAGAAACTTCTTCTAATCCTCTGTTTCCACTGGTAGCTAAACATGCTATTCCTGCTTATTAATGCATTGAAAGTGAATGCTTAAAACAGAAGTCCTCAACAAAGACTAGTTTCAATAAATGAATGTTAAATTAATTTATCATAAAAACCTTACATCCTATGTTAAAAAGCCAACCTACAGAATGTTTAAAATTAAAGTTCTAACAAAATTACACTGGATTTCAGATGATTTATCATCCTGTTATAGATTATATTTTATCTCTCAAAAATAAGTGTTGTAAACCCTAACTACCCAGATTGAAAGGCATGCTGAAGGACCAGCCTCCTCAAGTACAGTCTACTTCAAAGCATTTAGGACCTTCATTTACTGTTGTAGAACAATTTGAAACAATAATAAACAACTGCAAACATCCATTAATAAACAGAATGTGGAATGTATGAATTATGAAGCTTGGAATTTTGGAAGTCTTCAAAAATAAAATGCCATAACCTAGTCATTATTATTAAGTAGCTCTTGGTAGTGTAATGGTTACAAATCAGCACACAACCACCACCTACTCCATGGCCTCCTACGTCAGGAATGGAGTCCAGGTGGGGTGCTTTTAGGATATACATTGGGCTGCTAACCACTAGCTGTTCCTTGGAAACCCCACACAAGGTTGATATGAATGGGAACTTTATACAAAATGGTACTTAACAACAACATACCAGGAATGACAAACTACAAGGAATGGTGTCACATTCTTCTTCAAAAATCTTCCTTCTTCAAAAATTCTTCTTCAAGATCTATCCTGAAGTACAAGCTGTAAGTGAAAGGATAATAAACATATGTATAAATGAAAGGCCAGTTAATATGACTATTATGAAAACATATGCATCAACAATAATGCTAAAGATGAAGAAATGGAAGATTATTACCAACATCTGCAATCTGAAATTGATCAAACATGTAATAAACAATAAATAACAAATATTGGAAATTGCTGGTTAATCTCTGGAATATTAAAGTTGTAGGCAAAGAAGAAGGATCAGTAGTTGAAAAATATGGCCTTGATGATAAAAACACCACCAGAGATTACATTATAGAATTTTGAGAAAAGATTTATTGATTGCATATATATTTAAAATAACACAATGTAAATGGTGAGTATACACATTGACCTCACCATATGGAATGCACAGGATTCAAATCAACTATATTTGACTGCAAAGTTGTTTGAGCTGCAAGGTCGGTGGTTCAAGCTCACCAGCGGCTCCTTGGAAACCCTATACAGGGTAGCTATGGGTCAGAATCGATTCAACAGCACTTAACAACAACAATATATTTGCATAGAGAGTTGATGGAGAAGCTCAATAACATCTGTCAAAATATGGTTAGGGGCTGATGCAGAACATACCATAGATTTTTTTATCAAATTCAAATTAAGGCTGAAAAAAATGAAAATAAGCCTACAAGAGCCAAAATATATCCCTCTTGAATATGTTATTGTTGTTAAGTGTCTTGGTTCTAACTTGAATATGTTGTTATATGCCTTGGTTCTGACTCATGTTGTTGTTGTTAGGTGCCATCAAGTCAGTACCGACTCATAGTGACCCTATGCACAACAGAACGAAATATTGCCTGGTCCTGGGGCAACCTCACAATTGTTGCCACGCTTGAGCCACTGATGCTGCCACTTGGCCAACCCATCTCACTGGGGGTCTTCCTCTTTTTCTCAGGCCCTCCACCTTATCAAACATGATATCATTTTCCAGTGACTGGTCCCTTCTGACAATGTGTTTGAAGTATGAGAGACAAAGTTTGTCCATCCTGGCCTCCAAGGAGCACTCTGGCTACACTTCTTCCAACACAGATCTGTTGGTTCTTTTGGCAGCCATAGCACTTTCTGTATTCTCCAAAACCATAATTCAAAAGCATCAAGTCTTCAACGGTCTTCCTTATTCACTGTCTAGCTTTCGCATGCATATGAGGTGATTGCAAATACCATGCCTTGGGTCAGGTGCACCTTAGTTCTCAAGATGACATCTTTGTTTTCAACACTTTAAAAAGGTCTTGTGCAGCAGATTTACCTAATGCAA
>NW_006408527.1:37229665-37231339 GCF_000296735.1 Chrysochloris asiatica | reverse complement strand
TATGTATGCTAAGCAAATAATCTGGGAAGTTGGTCTTTATGAAGAGCATGGCATCAAAATGGGAGGAATATGCATTAATAAACTTTAATATGCAGATGGCATGACCTTGCTTAGTGAAAGCAAGGGAACTTGAAGCATTTTCTAATGAAAATTAAAAATTACAGCCTTCAGCATGGATTACACCTCAACATAAAGAAAACAAAAATCCTCACAACTGGACCAATAAATAACATCATGATGTACAAATAAAAGATTGATATTTTCACAGATTTTATTTTAGCTGTTAAATGTCTTCTATAAAGTGTCTTCTTGTCAATGTCAAACCAGAAATATATTAGGAACATAACCCTTAGTTTATTTAATTTAACATGTTGCAAAGTTACTACAGACAGTAACTGTAAAATATTAATTATGGGTAAATGTTGTTCAAAATTTGATCTCAATTATTTTGATTGTATTTTTGAACTACTTACTGAATAGTTTATTGGTAATTTCAGTGTGAAACAGAGTAATAGCAGTGATGATTTTATTATAGAAAAGTCTTTGTTTAGTACACCAGCAAAACAGAGGGACCAAAATTAATTATTTTGAACAAATTTGAAATAACTTATTTCCAAAACTATGAAAAAATAAATATTTAAATGTCTTTACTAATATTTTAAAATTCAGTACTGTTTTATTTTGAATAGTATATTAAAAGATGTTTACATTATATAACCCTGAGTCATATAGGGTTTCCGAGAAGCAGCTGGTAAATTTGAACTGCCAATCTTTCTGTTAGCAGTCCAGTAGTTACCCTACAGTGACATGCCATCTTTATCTTATCAGTGCTAAATTCCAGTGTGCTTAATGTATTTTGAGTTCTGTAATTATTTAAAAATCACTAGTGTTTACACAAAAATTCCAAAATAAGTAACAATCCTTTTAGGATTAAAATATTAAAACTTTACCAGAGTAAATCCAATCAGCTTCTGAAGTTATTTTTCTAGTAACTAGTCTAGGAATGGCTTCCTGGTATGGCACTATAGGATAAGCACTGAACTGCATACCACAAGGTCACAGGTTGAATTCAATCAGTTGCCCCTTGGAAACACTATACAGTGTTGCTATGATTTGGAACTGACTCGCGGGAGAAAGATGAGGCTTTCTACTCCCGTAAAGATTTACACCCTCGGAAACCCTGTACAGGGTCGCTATGGGTCGGACCCGACTCAACGGCACTTAACAACAACAACAACAACAATGACACTTAACAACACAGTCTAGGAATACTGGGGCTAGTAATATGCCTTGTAAATGAATTCTATTATCTGGGTATCTTGAACTTCGCACATGTAGTAAAATTAACATTTTGATTAATGTTGACATCATTCAGGAACTTTAGACCTCATGTAAAGACTAAACTTTTACAGAGAACTATAAAAAGTGTGAAGACTACTGATACCTTTCAATTTATAAATGCATAAAGCCTAGGGGTAAAATGCTTTTTTAGCAACTTCATGCAGACTCCAAAAACTGATGTGTGAAAATTTAAGCATTTTAAATTCATTCTCTCTTTTGTCTCCCCTTACATATGGTTGTTGTTGTTGTCAGGTGCCATCGAGTCGGAAATGACTCATAGTGACCCCATGCACAGCAGAACCAAACAATGTCCGATCCTGGGCCAACTTCACT
>NW_006408527.1:37214842-37227316 GCF_000296735.1 Chrysochloris asiatica | reverse complement strand
AGTGTTTCTCTGCTATTCATAAGGTTTTATTATACAGTGTGATGACACAGTTAGCTTAAAAATAATCATTCAAATCATCAAGGGAGGAACGAAGGGCTGTTTAAACCTCAAAAAGGCAAAAATAGAAAGAATGTTAAAACTGCAACTGATTCCTTCTAGTGCTTTTTACAGTTCTTATCCTCCAAAATTTTGAGTTTAACATTTAAAGAAATATTGGGGATGAGAGTGGATAATGAATTAATGCAGTCTGTAGCTACAAAAATAAATGATTGTTGTAGTGTTCTTTGGAGTGATTCCAACTCAAAGTGATTCCCTAGGAAAGTGTAGAACTGCCTCATGGGATTTAGTACGGTGTGATTTTTAAGGGAACACTCAGGCTTTTCTCCCACAGATCCACTATTTGGTTTGTACCACTGACCTTCGGTTAGGACCAATTACTTAAACATTGCACCACTTAGACTCTTTACAAAATAAACAAATGAGTGAAAAGGAAAAAGAATCTGTCAAATTATCAAGCTGGGTTTCTCCCACGCCCCACTTTAAAATTGATGTTTATAAAATACATTTTGAAAGGTTATCTGTAGTATTTTTTGACTATAGTAATTTTTCAACTAAATTATTTGTGTTGACACTAATAATGTTTGGTATATGAAAATGATAGTATGTGTTTTTTGCATAAAATTAGCATTGCTCTTAGGAATCAGATTATAGTCTTTGGAGTCAGACAACCTAGAATCAAATATGGTTTTGCTCCTTATTACCTGTACAATCTTGGTCAGATGAACAACTTAACCACCTGATGCTTCAGTGTCCTCATTTGTAAGTTTGTGTTAATAATGTTATCTATTCAATGAGGACTGTGTCAGAATTGGGAACTGCTGAGCTGTGCAAGTAGTTAACACATTTGGTTCTAACCAAGAGGTTAGAGATTTGTGTACAGTCAGAGTCTCCGTAGAAGAAAGGTCTGGTGATCTATTTCCAAAGAATTAGCCATTGAAAACCTTATAGAGTGCAGTTCTACTCTGACACATATGGGGTTGCTATAACTTGGAATCAAATGAATGCTAATCACCTTTTACCAGTGTGAGAACTAAGAGAGAAAATGTATATAAAGCTCTTGCAATGTTGTTGTTGTTATGTGCCGTGGAGTCGGTTCTAACTCATAGCGAATGTGCACAGGGTTTCCGAGGCTGTAAATCTTTACTGGAGCAGAAAGCCTCATCTTTCTCCTGTGGAACAGCAAGTAGTTTCAAACTGCTGATGCTGAGGTTAGCAGCATAACTGGCAAATAATCTTCTCTTGAATAAATTATTTGTATCATCTGTGATAACTTGTTTTTCCCTAGGCTTTTATTTCATAAATTTTCTCATAGAAACATGTGAAGTGTTTCATTATGAAAAGACAAAGAATGATCATAGAACAATGAATAATCTATTGTTATAAACTGAAGGGAAGTGGTAGAGAGAGAAGAGTCTCCTTTTGATAAGGAAGCTAAACTCAGATCTAGATATATCAAAGGAAAATTCAGTAAAGAACTCAGCAGTATGAAGGGCTCTGTATATTCCATTGCTGCCTGTTCGCCAAGGGCAAGAATAAAGTCTCAAACAATTCCCTGAATAGATATCATCTGTTACAAGGTCAAGGACAGTTCAGGAGAAACCAAGGGGCATTGAAATTATGGGAACACACAGAAAAAGAAATATTCATTCATTCACTCACTTATTCTGCAAATCTATACTGTATACCTACTATGTGCCAAGCACTATAGTAGACTAAGGTTATAGAACTTCTTAAGACTATTCTTGACATCTAGACCTCACAATCTACTGAGGGGGGAAAGCTAAGACCTAATTGTACAGTATGTTGAGTGCAGCAATGCAAATGTCCTCAGGTTCTAAAAGATGCTTAACATAGCCCAATGCAGATGGAGAAGTAAACCTCTTTAATTATAAATATCTTTGTTCAGTCTTGAAATATGTACATAAATTATTTAGATATAAGAAGAAGATGATCTAAAGGCAAATGTTTACACCATACTGAAGCTTGTATCTTCATTGTTGTTGTTGTTAAGTGCAGTCGAATCAGTTCCTGTATAGGGTTTCCAAGGAGTAACTGGTTAGGTTGAACTGCCCACCTTGCAGTTCAAACAGCTTTGCAGTCTGGCACATTAACTCACAGCACCACACCAGGACTCCATCTTCAGTGTGGTGGTGGTGGTGGTGCTGATGTGCCGTGGAGTCAGTTCTAACTCATAGTGACCCTGCACAGGGTCCAGGCTGTAAATCTTTTTGGGAGCAGAAAGGCTCGTCTTTCTCCTGGGGAACAGCTGGTAGTTTCGAATAGCTGACCCTGAGGTTAGCATCCCTATTTGTAACCACTACACTACCAGAGCTCCTTTTAATGTGTAGTGGAAGGTGTAAAATAAAAATCAAGTCCTGATTCAGCAAGGAGAAATTTTATACAAAAGGATTATTGCAAAATGTGGACTGGGACTATTGCCAAGGGGTAACAGAAGGCTTTCAATAAGGAGAATGCACTGACTGTATGCTCCAACACTTATCTCAAGGATACCAAACCCAAAACCAAACTCACTACCATAGAGTTGATTCTGACTCTTAGCAACCATATATAGGGTTCATGAAACTGTCAATCATTTCAGAAGCAGACATCCTCATCTTTTTTTCTCAGAGCAGCTGATGGATTTGAAATGCAAACCTTGAAGTTGGCAGTCTGATGATTTCCCCATTATGTCACCAGGGAGTCTTTCTCAAGAGTTTTCTTTTATAGAGGAAGAACCAAAGCTAGAAAGAACTGAATATGAGGAAATATGATGAGAGGGTTGGATGACAAGATAATAGATTTGAGAATGTTTTATTCAGAAGCCAGCCTACACTCATGGCGGGGCTATAAGCTGGATCAGGCTGACTTTGGGCCACAAGTCAGGGGCCTACAGGAAGAAAAGAATTTGACCACGATATGACTGATTCACATTTTGTTTTAACCAGAAAGTACAAACTGGATATTTTGGTATTCTTTTAATAGTTACAGCAATTTCAGGGTCTCTGGCTGGAAATAAATATCATAGGGACACCTGGTGTGGTGCTGTAGGTTAATGCACTAGACTGCAAAGTCTGAACCACAAGGTCGGCTGTTCAAGCTCACCAGCTGCTCCTTAGAAACCCTATACAGAGACGCTTTGGGTCAAAACTGACTCGATGGCACTTAACAAAAACATCAACAACATATAAATCATATGGCATATTGTGTAGCATTTAATTGTGTAGTATTTAGTTAGGATGGTACTTGGTTAAGCTGATTCCTGGAACACAAACAATGTCATTTCCAAAGACAATCACCATGGTTTAAAGTCATTTATATATCCTGTATCTCCAAGTTCTGATATAGATGTAAATGCTAAAGACAATTGCCAGAGTTTGGAAAGTCTTATATACTATGGAATAATTTCATTCAAGGGAGAGATATAAGCAGAATTTTCTAATTTCAAAATTTACTTCGGAAGCATGAAAAGATTATATTGGAAAGAACTGTGTTTAGGGTTAAGAATACCACATCAATCGTAGTAATCAAGGTGAGGATTTGAACTAAGAAAGTAAAAATGTCAGTAAAGGTAGGAAGGAGGATAACAAACCAAGAAATATTTAAAAGCAGAATGAGCAGGCTGGAACGTGAGGGCTGAAAGATAAGGATAAACAATGATGACTCCCAAGTGTCTGCTTTAGGACACAGGAAGGATTCCAAACTGCACTGAAAGCATCAGCAAAAAAGAAGAGTCCAGGAAGTGATGACATATCAACTGAGATGTTTCAACTAACTGATGCAATGCTGAAAGTGCTCTTCTCTGACAAGGTATTTGAAAGGCAGCTACGTGGTCAGTTGACTAGAAGACTAGATCCTTATCTATCCCCCTTCTAGAGAAAGATGATCTGAAGAAATTATCCTACAGTATCATTAATATGACATGTATTACGGAAGACATTTTTTTTAAAATGGTTGCATCATTACACTGACTGGGAACTGGCAGAAGCTCAAGCCAGATACAGGAGAGCATTTGGAAGTAGATCTATCATTGCTGACACTAGATATGTCTTTTCAGAAAGCAGAAAATACCAGAAAGATGTTTACTTGCATTTTATTGACTATGCAAAAGAATTGAAAAAATTTAAAAAAAGCATTTGACTGTGTGGATCATAACAAATTATGTTTACCATTAAGAAGAATGGGAATTACAAAACACTAAATTGTGTTAATGTGGAACTTGTTTATAGACCAGGAGACACTCATTCAAACAGAACAAGAGGATATTGAATGATTTAAAATTAGGAAAGGGGTATGTTACCTATATTTATTTGGTGTGTATGCTGAGCAAATAATCCAAGAAATATGAAGAACAATGTAGAATCAGGATTAGAAGAAGATTCATTTGTTAACAACCTGCAATATGCAGATGACACAACCTTGCTTGCTGAAAGTTAATAGGATTTGAAGAACTTATTGATGAAGATGAAAATTGAAAAAATACAGACTTCAGTATGGATTACACCTCGCTATAAAGAAAATGAAAAATATCTCAACTGGACCATAAGCCACATCATGACAAATATTTCATTTGTCAAGGTTTTCATTTTACCTGAATCCACGATCAACATCATGCAAGCAACAATTGAGAAATCAAATAACATATTGCACTGGGCAAATGCTGATAAATACATCTCTAAAGTGTTAAAACACAAAGTTGCAACTTTGATGACTAATGTGTGCCAGACCCAAGCCATGTCATTTTCAATGGCCTCATGTGTATGTGAAAACTGGACAATAAATACAAACTGAAGAGTTGTTGCATTTGAATTATAATGTTGGTAAACAATACTGAATAGACAGTTAACTGCCAAAAAAAATGAACAAATCTTATATACTCTGGAAGAAGTACATTCAGATGCTTTTTGGAAGCTAGGATGATGAGAATCAGTCTTGTGTGTTTTGTACATATTATCAGGAAGGATCAGTCCCTGGAAAACATCATCGCTGATAACACTGAGTGTCAGTGAAAGAGAGAAAGACCCTCTACGCGAAGGATTGACCCAGTGGTCAGAACAATAGGATAGAACATGGCAATGACTGTGGAGGATGGTGAAGGACTAGGCAATGTTTTCTTCTGTTGTACATTGGGTTTCTATGAGTCAGAATCAGTGCAATGACTCCTAATAACAACAAGTGTATGGAGAATGAAAGAAGGACAGAGCATTTCAGCTTCTTTTAGACATCATGCTGTTGGCAGCTGTAGCCAGAGAACTTGTAAAGCTAATTGCATACCTTTTAATCAGTATTAGAAAGCAACTATTTCAACATATCATAATCTGCTAAGCATTTAATGTTTTTGAAAGCCAAATGTAGTATATTCTGTTTTAAACGTGTGTGACAAATCCATTGCATGAATGCAATAGCCCTATTTTTCATTGATAGGGGAATTTTTAGGTAAAAAATATGCTCCCCCATCTAGTTATGAAAAGAAAAGGAGAAGAAAGCAGTAAGGAACAAATCACTTTTGTCTTTTGTCTAAAAAGGCCTGTGGCATAAATACATATGTATCTACTGGTTTTAAAAATAGTAACTTACCCAGGTATTCCCAGAACATTTCATCTGCAAAATAAGAACTGAGTACTAGTGAAAATGGATTCACATATGATTGAAACATACATGGAAAGAGAAAGAAGAATATGAGAAAATAATGTAATAAAAAATATAAAATATAAATGGAATACTTTATGAGCTTCCAAATGGCTGAATTTATGCATGTTCTCTAACCTAGGAATCCTAGCACAAAGAATATATCGTAAGTTTTATAATAACATCAGACTTTACTTATCAGAGTAAAGGTATTTGTGAGACACTGGTAGAGTATATTGAAATGAAAAATTAATGTGAAATTTCAATTTTCAGTAGCTTTTAACTTTGGCAGAACATTTAATTCAAATGGAAGTTGGCATGAGTTTAGCCTCTGTCAGACTTCAATCTTTGCCAAGTTTGATAAACATCCAGTTCAGCTGTTTTATGTTAAAGTGAATGTCAAAGTAAAGGTTTTTTCTTTCTTCTTTTTGCATTCAATTCAACATTTTCCATTATAAAAAGCAAAAATGAGTCAATGAGTATTTATGGTCAGACTCTTTAATGTAAAACATTCCTCACATGGAACAGAAATGCAAAGTGATTTTGTGAGCAAAGAATTGGACTGAAGACTCTATAGAAGTCATTTCAGTTTTGCCACCAATCCACTAGATGAACTGGAAAAGTAACTTAGCTTCTTTATGCCTTAGTTTATTCAACAGTAAAATTAGGAGATTAATACAAACTTACAAAATAATAATAGTGAAAATTACAGTAAAAGCAGTTTTCAAATTTAAACATATAATAACTTCTCAATAGCTCTGCATTACAGTTGTTTCTTTTTCTTTTCTTTTTCTTTTTTTTGTGTGTGTTTTAATGGAGATTAAATAAATGTGGGCACATAATGATGACCTCTCTAAAGTTGTACAAAAAGCTACGGTCTATTAATACATAAACTATGCCAAAGGAATAAGTTAGGATCATGGAAAGTTTTATTTATTCTTTTGAGTCATTTGATATCATTTAGTAAATTAATGATTCAATTCACAATTTTGTAAATTACCCTTTCATTATATTAAAAAGCACCCTGGTGACTTGAAAAAGTTATTTTAGCCTACTCAGAAAAACACTTCATTTTCCATTAAGAGATAGTTTATGCACTGGAAAGAACTAGCTTAATAGGTCAATAAAAAGGATATAAGTTCCTTCAAGTTGTAATGAGTGAGTTACTTTATTTTTGGTCGAATCAAGGGTCAGAAAGATCTTTTAAATGGCATAGTTATTGAATGGCAGTTTGAAATCCCAACTGCTTCTTATTTCATTCTAATGCATAATCATTTTAATTCCATAGACATAGAAAAATACCCAATCCTACCAATTCACCACAGAGTCATATCTAGACTATATAGAGTCACATAATGGATAAGGAGGAGGAACAACATTAAATGATTAACTGTATTATTATCTCCAAACTTCCAGATATTTACTACTGTGGCTGTGGTAATGTGGGAGAAGCACTAGGCCAGTAACTGCAAGGTTGGAAGCTTACTTCCAACACCCCATTCTCTGGAAACCTGTAGGAATAACATAAGAAGCAGTTGGTTGCTATAAGTCAGAACACGCTCAAGGGCACTTAACAAGAATAATACAAAGTGCAAGTATATTACTCTAAATTTCAATCTTTATTGCTTCAGTTGAACACATTGGAAATTTGCTTGATTCCACAACCAAAAGAGATCCTTGCCAAGCACACTTCTTAACCACAATATTCAGGAAATAAGTACATTGTTCTCCCTAAAATTAGTGCTGTAATTTTCAGGATTCTATTTTTGTTAGTGTATTGTTAGGTGCCATCAAGTTGGTACTGACTCATTGTGACCCTACGCACAACAGAATGATACACTGCTCAATATTGGACCAGTTGTTACTAAACCTGAGCCCACAGCTGCTGTCACTATGCTAATCTACCTTGCTGTAAATGGGGTGGGGGGCTTCCTCTTTTTCTCTGACCCTCCACCTTACCAAACATGATATCCTTCTCTAATGACTGGTATCTCCTGACAATATGTCTGAAATATAAATGTCTGAAGTATAGCTTCCAAGGAGCACTCTGGCTGTACTTCTTCCAATACAGATCTACTTATTCTTTAGGTAGCACATGGTACTTTCAATACGTTCCTCCAACACCATAATTCAAATGTACCAATTTTTCTACTGTCTTCCTTATTCACTGTCCAGCTTTTACATGCATATGAGGTTATTGAAAATACCATGGCTTGGGTCAGACACATCTTAGTCCTCAATCTGATATCTTTGCTCTACAACACTTTAAAGAGGTCTTGTGCAGCAGATTTGCCCAGTGCAATACATCATTTGGTTTCTTAACTGCTGCATCCATGAGCGTTGATGGTTCATTTGAGCAAAATGAAGTCTTTGACAACTTCAATCTTTTCTCCATTTATATGGATGTTGTTAATTGGCCCAGTGGTGAGGGTTTTAATTTTCTTTACATTGATACACAACCCATACTGAAGTCTGTGGCCTTTGATCTTCATAGGTATTTTAAGTCTGCTTCACTTTCAGCAAGCAAGGTTGTATCATCTGCATATCACAGGTTGTTAATGAGTTTTCTTCCAATTCTGATGCCATGTTTTCCTACAAATAATCCAGTTTCTCAGATTACTTGCTCAGCATACAGATTGAATAGTATGATGAAAGAATACACCCTAGTGCACACCTTTCCTAATTTTAAACCATTTGGTATTTTTGTTCTTTTAAACAACTGCCTCTTGGTATATGTACAGGTTCCTCATGAGCACAATTAAGTATTCTGGAATACTCATATTTCACAATGTTGCCCATAGTTGTCATGATTCACACAATTGAAAGCCTTTGCATAGTCAATAAAACAGAGGTAAATATCTTTCTGGTATTCTCTGCTTTGAGTCAAGATCCATCTGACATTAGCAGTAATAGCCCTTATTCCACATCCTCTTCTGAATCCAGCTTGAAACCATAGAAGTTCTCTGTCAATGCACAGTTGCAGCCGTTTTTGCATTACCTTCAGTAAAACTTTACCCACATGGGATAACAATAGGACGACAATGACACTGTCCAATGATTTCCGCATTCCGTTGGGTCACCTTTCTTTGGAATGAGAACAAATACAAACTCTTCTAGTCAGTTGGACAGGTTTTTGTCATCCAAATTTCTTGGCGTAGATGAGTGAGTGCCTCTAGTGCCACATAAATTTGTTGAGAGATTTCAGTTTATATTCCATCAATTCTGTGTGCCTTATTCTTTGTCAATGACTTCAATGCATCTTGGATGTCTTCTGCTACTTATTGAAATGGTTGATAATCAACCATTTCTTTTTGGCAAAGAGACTGTGTATTTTCTCCATCTTCTTTTGATGTTTTCTGCATCATTCAGTATTTTGCCAATGTTGTTGTTGTTGTTACGTACCATCAAGTTGGTTCCAACCCATAGTGACCCTATATAGAGTTTCCAAGGAAAGGCTGGTGAGCTTGAACTGCCGAGCTTGCAGTTCAAACAGCTTTGCAACCTGGCACTATAACCCACAGCGCCACACAGGGACTCCAATTTTGCCCATAGAATTCTTCAATACTGCAAGTTAAGGTCTGAACTTTTCTTCAATTCCCTCAGCTTGAGAAATGCTGAATGTGTTCTTTTGTTTTGGTATTCTAACTCCAGGTCTTTGCACATTTCTTTATAATATTTGACTCTGTCTTCCCAAGTTGACCTTTGAAATTTTTTGTTTAGCTCTTGTAACTACTTACTTCTTCCATTTGCTTTAGCATCTCTGCACTGGAGAGAAAGTTTCAGAGTCTCTTCTGACATCCATTTTGATCTTTTCCTTCTTTGTTGTCTCCTCAATAACCTTTGGTTTTTTTCCTGTATGATGTTCTTGATGTCATCCCATAACTTTTCTGGCCTTCAGTCTTTAGTGTCTCATGTATCAGATCTGTTCTTGAGATTATCTCTAAATTCAGGTGCAATGCATTCAAGGTCATATTTTAGTTCTCATGGACTTGTTCCAATGTTCTTCCACTTCAACCTGAACTTGCATATGATCAATTGATGGTGTGTTCCACAGTCTGCCACTGGTCTTGTTTTGGCTGATGATATGGAACATTTTTACTGTATCTTTCCACAGAAGTAGTCAATTATTAGAACAGAACAAGGGAATACTGAATGGTTTAAAATCTGGAACAATGTGAGCCAGGGTTGTATCCTTTCCCCATACTTAGTAAATTTGTATGCTGAGCAAATAATCTGAGAAACTACATTGTATAGGGAAAAACATGACATCAGGATTTCAGGAAGACTTATTAATAACCTGCACTATGTAGATGATACAAATTTGCCTGCTGAAAGCTAAGAGTACTTAAAACACTTACTGATGAGGAGCAAAGACTACTGCCTGAAGTATGGATTGCATCTCAATGCAAATAAAACAAATCTCCTCACAATCAACTAGACTAATAAATAATATCATGATAGAATTATAGGATAAAATTATAGGCTGAAAGATTGAAGTTGTCAAAAATTTCATTTTTCTAGGATTCACAATCAACACTCATGAAAAAGTTTGTTGTTAAGTGGTATCATGTCTGTTCCAACTCACAGTGACCCTGTATAGGATTTCCTAGGAGATGCTGTTGAGTTTATTGCAGTTTAAACTTAACTTGCAGTGCAGTGTTTTATCTTACAGCACCACAATCCAAAGACGTATTGCATCAGGGAAATCTGCTGTGCAAGACCTCTTTAAAGTATTCAAGAGGAAGATATCAGTTTGAGGACTAAGGTGCAACTACCAAGTGTGCCTACTTATCATTTGCTTCATATGCATGAAAAAGTTGCATAATGGATGAGGAGCACTGGAGAAGAATTGATGCATTTGAATTATAGGTTCGGCAAAATTTGTTAACAGTACCATGAACTGCCAGAAGATAAAACATATCTGTGTTGGAAGAAGTTGAGCTACAATGCTTAGAAGCCACTATATTGAGACTTCATTTCTCATATCTCTTACATGTTAAGTGGAGGAACCAGCCCATGAACAAGGACATCATGCTTGGTCAATGAAAAATAGTGGGTCCCCCAAGGAGACGGATTGATATAGTGGCAGCAGCAATGAGCTCAATCATAACAACAATTGTGAGGATCATGTAGGGACAGGCAGTGTTTTCTTCTGTTGTTCATTGTATCACTATGAGTCAGAACTCAGTGGTTAGCATCTAACAATAACAATAACAACAACAGTCAATCTCTCAGTGCTTGTGTGCATCAAGGTGTCCGGACAGATATTAATATTACGTGCTTCTACCCCAAAAGTAGTATTAAGCATCACAAACTTAACAGAGCTTCGTTAAGCCTGGTATTTGATTTTTGCAATGATGTAAACACAGAATGGATTATATTGTTTTTCACATAATTTTATCAGTATGGAAAAATAACATTAAAAATAAATTTTAATGAAATGATTTGATTTTAATCTGTAATGCTTGAAACACATATAGAAAACATTAAGAAGATCTTACTATTAAGATTGCATTTCTCATATCTCCTTATTGTCTTCCAGGACAGGTGATATAAGTAGTTTGTAAGACTAGTTATGAAGTATTACCACATAAAATATAAACTTACAGTTCGTCTTTGTTTTCTCCAGGCAAGCTGACATTTTACAGTTTTACCTATTAGATTTTTCTGGAGGGTATTGCAAACATATTCTGTTTTAAAGAAAAAATATAAATTAATCTGTATAAAACATTTTCCCAGTTTCTTAGTAAAAGCTACAATTTTCTAGAATGAGTCCATATTGACCACTCTATTCATTTAGCCTAAAAATCTGGCAAACATCTTCTTTGATGGAGATTAGATATATTTCTTTTTTTCCCACTTCCTGATGAGTAGAATGACTAGAGCCAGACTCCCAGAAAACAACTGCTGATATGTTTTCAGCTTAAATTTCCAAATTGTGTCCATCACCACTATAAGCAACTTCTACATTACATTCTTCATGGGGTCACTATCAGTCAGAGTCAATTCAATGACACAATACAGTTTTCTTTACATCTTTCCCATTCTTTTGGTAACTCATTTTTTCCAATTATATCTTAGTACTTTGTGCTCAGGGACATCTACTCTTAATGTTTGTCTACCTATTAGTCAAATTTATGAGTGCTATTATCACTCTCCAACACACAATTGCATCCCTAATGATAACCTTGTAAATACCTGGGGGTGGCAAATTGGGAAGTGGCGTGTGAATTATTTATCTTTATAAGGGACTGAAAGCCACAAAGTCAGTTTGAACTGCAAGGTTGGTGGTTCAAACCTGCCCAAGATGCTTCTCAGAAACGCTTTTCAGGGTCGAGGGCACATAATAACAACATCGTAGAAATAAAGTAGGGAATATCTCAGGTGTATTCATAGTTAATCAATTTACACTTATAAAACCCAAAGTATGAAAATGTGTAAACAAAATTATAAGTAGAGACCTTGGTAATATAAAACCGGGAAAAGGAAAAGTACATCTGTCATTAATACTGAGTATCTCTTTTTTGTGTGGTAATTATAAAATTAGGAGATAAAATTGCAGATAAAAAAATGTTCCATAAGACATAGAATCAGAATAAATAGATTTAATGATGTTTGATTTAAATATAACAGGAAACTTGTTCTTAAGTGCAATAGATTCAGTTCCACACATAGTGACCCTGTAGGAGTGCTGGTGTGGCACTGTAGGATAAAGCTTTCCACTACAAAGTCGGTTTGAGCCCCAAGGTGGTTCAAAGTCACCAGCCACTCCTTGGAAACCCTGTAAAG
>NW_006408527.1:37203738-37210087 GCF_000296735.1 Chrysochloris asiatica | reverse complement strand
CAGCATCGATGGACTCAAGTGTGGCAACAATAGTGAGGTTGGCCCAGGTTCGGGCAGTGTTTCATTCTGCTGTTTATAAAATTGCTATGAGTTGGCACTGACTCGATGGCACCTAACAACAACAACATGTTATGTTCATTTTTATTCAATTTTCATTACAGAGAATAAATTTTGCTGAATTTCTTCACAAAATATGAAATCATATCTAAAAATGCAAATAGTACATTTAATTATATTTAGGAGTCCTGTTGTGGTGCTGTGGGTTAATGCGCCAGACTGCAAATCCATTTGAACTGCGAGGTCGGCAGTTCAAGCTCACCAGCTGCTTCTCGGAAACCCTATACAGGGTCACAATGGGTTGGACTCGACTCGATGGCACTTAACAACAGTTACAATTATATTTAAGGGTAATAGAGCCAATAGCCCTCTTTTCACAGATTATAGTGGTAACTTTTTCTACCCCTCAAACGTTCACCTGAAATCCTGGTGTGGTGCTATAGGGTAAGCACTGGACTGCTTGTTACATGCTTGGCAGTTCAAACCCACCAGTCGCTCCTTGAAAACCCTATATACAGGGTCCCAGTGAGTTGACAGCACTTAACAACAGAAACAAGAAAATGTTCATCTGCCTTTTTCTGGAATTATTATCTCAGAAAAATCTGTCTGTGTTAGGCATCTTGAATAATAGGATATTTGTGATATAAAAATGTCTGTGAAATGTAAATACATGTTTGAAAAATAATTACCTTGTAAATGGTTTTACTGAACATGAAAGAGCATGTTGAGGCAAGCAAATTGTTAAACTGAAAATACAAATTAAAAAGAAATATAAAGAAACTTGATGCTTATGGTTCCAACTTTAAATATTATTCGTATTTTTTCAATACATCAGAAATATATTACAGAGGGATTTTTGACCTTGAGGTTAAATATTAAAATGAGATGTAATTCTTTTCCATTCTACCAGTTGCCATTGAGTTGATTGTAATTGATAGTGCTCCATGTGTCGAAGAAAAACTGTACTTCATAAGGACTTTAATGGCCATTTTTTTTTAAAGTAGATAACCAGACCTTTCTTCCAAAGTGCTGGGATAAATTGGAACCTACAAATTTTGGATTAGCAGCCAAAAGCCTTAAGATTTTGCACCTTACATAGTTACAAAGTATGCACATTTTCCCATATAAAATACTGAAATTTTAGTAATACTCCCATTATTAAAGTAAGTGAGGAAATTAAATCAGCATACCATAAATTAAAATTTAAACTACAAATGCATTCATCAGAAAATAAACTAAGGTCCTAGTGCTGGTAATCTAAAAACAAAACAGTTTTGCATACATTTCTGTTTCTTTTTATTCCAAAAACAGAGTCAGCACCCTAAAACAATTCAGAAGTCCTTAAGCAAATCTTTTAGATGCTCAGCATTTATATTTTGGACTCAATATATTGCTATAAGGCTTTGTTGTTTATCTCTTAATCCTTTATTGTTTAATAATCCTTCTTCACAGATGGTGACATGCAAATTATATTTTCCCCATGTAAATAGAGTTGGGAATGCAGATTTAAACCTGAATAAATCAGATTTGTGTTAGGTGGTAATGAAAATAAGAAAAGGACACATGGAGATGGCAAACAAACTTCCTGTTTTATTCCACTCCTTATGGCCTTTTGATTCCTTAACAGGTGGGAACTCATCAAAACAGATTGTATTGCAATATTAACTCAAGCTTATCAACTGTTTACGTTGAATTAAGAGTGAGTACTTGTCAAGTCACATAATTACTTTAAGGCGTCTAAGCTTGTATTGCCATGAGTTAAAGGAAAACTTCAGGATAGTAATAAGCCTTATTTAATAAATCCTTCTTTTATGAGTCAGTTCTCTCTTACTTCCAGGTGATATAGAGGACTCCATTCATTGAAGAACTGATGCATTTGAGTTATGGTGTAGGAGGAGAATATTGAAAGTGTCATAGGAGTGCTAAAAGAAAAAACAGATGTGTGTTGGAAGAAGTGCAGCCAGAGTGCTCCTTGGAGGCCAGGATGGCCAAACTTTGTCTCTCATACTTCAGACATATTGTCAGAAGGGACCAGTCGCTGGAGAAGGATATCATGTTTGGTAAAGTGGAGGGTCAGAGAAAAAGAGGAAGACCCCCAATGAGATGGATTGGCCAGGTGGCAGCATCGATGGACTCAAGTGTGGCAACAGTAGTGGGGTTGGCCCGGGATTGGGCAGTGTTTCATTCTGCTGTGCATAGGGTTGCTATGAGTTGGTACCAACTCAAGGGCACCTAACAATAACATTTTTACAGTGATCTGGAGGTCCTGCCTCTGAGCAGCAGAACCACAAAAGAAAGCTATTCTCATTTAATTGGGTGGTTATATTGAAATTACACACATAATGGGAGGCTACCATGATAAGTATCAATTTTTAAAAATTAAGAGGCAAGAGGAGGTTTTGGCAAAGTCTTAGCCCCAGTGCTATTATGGAACTATGCCTCCTAAGTACAGTTACTGTGTAAGTACTCTAAACAATATTGAAAAAATAATAGACTTGGCATACCACCCCATATTCCTACTCAGTCGATTCTTTCAGATATTGCTTTGGCTTAATGAGCATTGGCAGGTGATTTTAAAGCTGATTTGAAGTCCTGTTATGAGAAAGAAACAGAAAACTTTTTTCCTGTTAATTTCCCCAACATATTTTAAGAAAAATTACTGTGGTACTTTTTCTGCACATATTTTGGGGGAGAATATAATTGGGGAAAGGTCCAGATAATATATTTGGTGATGACTTTTCAGGCAACTTTATGTCTAAAGAAATGTTTACATAGAGTCATCATGTGTCAAACAATTGAAGTGCCAGAAATACAGCCTCAATGAGTTCTGTTGAACTGGACCTAGATAGAGAAAGACAAGTAAGTATGACAACCCCATGATTAGCCATGTAATAATAGGTTGGAACTGTTCTGATGTACAACAGTTAAAACCTGAAAAGATTATTATCACCATGAAGAGACAGAATAGCAAAAACCATCAAGAACAAATGCTGTGTACTTGTGCAGTTTTTGTTATTGTTAGGTGCCATCCACTCGGTTCTTTAAATGTAAAGAACACATTAAGAATGAAATTTCATGGGAGAATACATTATTATTTCAGACTTATAAAAACCTAAAAAGAATGTTATTTTCTATAATTAAAACTATCTCCAAATAAAAGTCTTATTTATCTCATTGCTCAATCTGCAGAAATGTATCACTTGCAACCTATATTAACATTAAAAATGTCTTATTGCTAGGGACAGTAGTAGACATTTTATAATTTTTGAAATTAATGTTTACCACTGTATATCCAGCATGCAGTAGCTATGGTTCACATAGTCATTTAATCTATGTCTTAGAGAAAGTCACATTTCTTTATAGTTTTCTCAAATTCAGGTTCTTGCATTCTACTGTTCAATTGGTTCCATGTTAGCTCATCCACTGTGCTGTTGGCTTCATTTTTTTCCCCCTATGTACCCTTTCTTCCCTTGAGTGCACAATAATCCATGTGTGCAAGTCAGTCATTTAATCTGAGTTTCCTAGAGAACTAACATTTGTAGTTGGAATATGTGTATATGACAATTTTAATTATGTCTTATAGCAATATACCTATTTAACAGATACATACTCTTGAAAGTTTTCAAACATGACAGCACTGGTGATTTGACAGTGATTAGAATTTACCTTAAGATCCAGTCTCCTATATTATTGTTTGGCCACTGTTTCTGTTTTTATCTTTTGAACAATCCTCCCAGTAAAATTCTCTCTCTTTGTTTCCTCCTAGTCTCTAATTTAAAAATTATTCTTTAGAATCATGGTATTGTTGTTGTCATTGTTAACTGCCATCCAATTGGTCCTGACTTACAGCAATTCTGTATAGGGTTTCCAAGGAGCAACTTGTGAGTTTAAACTGCTGAACTTGTGGTTCGCAGTCCAGTGCTGATCTTACAGTGCCACACCAGGAATCCACAGCTACCTTTTTATTACATTGTGTTACTTCAACCCATGCTGCAACCCAGGCCAGCCTCAAAAAGTATATCAAATGATGTGATGCAAGTAATCACTTTATACGACCCTTCTCGTCATAGTCTTGTAATTCCCACCAAATGACTGTTTGGGGTTATGCAAATTAGTTGCTTGTGGTCCACCAATGGGATTGGATAGCTTGATAATAATGCAAACAAGGAGCATAGCACCATGTAAGGATGGTACCACATGCAAATAAAGTATTGTTGTTGTTTTTGTTGTTGTCGGGTGCTATCAAGTCGGAACCGACTCATAGTGACCCCATGCACAGCAGAATGAAACAATGTACGATCCTGGGCCAACCTCACTATTGTTGCCATGCTTGAGTCCATCGATTGTTGGGGGTCTTCCTCTTTTTCTCTGACCCTCCACCTTATCATACATGATATTCTTCTCCAGTGACTGCTCCCTCCTGACAATATTTCCAAAGCACGAAAGACGAAGTTTGTCCATCTTGGCCTCTAAGAAGCACTCTGGCTGCACCTCTTCCAAAATAGAACTATTGGTTCTTTTGGCAGCCCATGGCACTTTCAATATTCTCCTCTAACACCATAATTCAAAGGCATCAATTCTTCTACAGTCTTCCTTATTCACTGTCCAGCTTTCACATGCATATGACGTTATTGAAAATAAAATAAGTTTATCGTACTGTGGTGGCGTGTGAGTTGCTATGATTCTGAAAGCTATGCCACCAGTATATTAAACAACCAACAGGGTCACCCATGGTGAACAGGTTTCAGATGGGTTTCCAGACAAAGACAGACTAGGAAGAAAGAGTGATGAACTACTTCTGAATCTTTAGTCACTGAAAACCTTATGAATTAATCCATACCTATTGATAATTTCAAGGATCTCTGGTAGCATAGCAGTTACGAATTGGGCTGCTAATGTCATGGTCAGCAGTTCAAAACTACCAGCTGTTTCATGGGAGAAAGATGAGGCTTTCTGCTCCTGTAAATATTACAGCCTCGGAAACCCTGTACAGGGTCGCTATGAGTCAGAATCGACTCTATGGTACATAACAACAACAACAACAACATTGGTAGTTACATTGAATGTAAACGGATTAAATGCACCAGTTAAGAGACTGGGGTTGCAGAATGGATAAGAAAACAAGATCCTTCAATATGCTTTCTGCAAGAGCCACATCTTACACAGAGAGACAAAAGCAGATTAAAAGTCAAAGGATGGAAAAAAATACACAAAGCTAATTGCAATAAAAAACTAACAGTACTAATTGCTGATAAAATAAACTTTAAGGCAAAAACCAGCATAATAGATAAAGATGGGCATTATCTCATGATTAAAGGGACAATTGAAAAAGATGACATAACCATAATAAATATCAATGCTCCCAATGAAAAAGCTCCAAAATATATAAAGCAAACTCTAATAAATTTGAAAAAAGAAATAGATGAAGCTACAATAATCGTGTGTGATTTTAATACACTGCTTTTAAAAGTGGATAGAATAACAGAAAGAAACTTTACAAAGACACAGAAGAACTAAACAACATGATCAGCCAACTGGACCTAATAGATGTGTGCAGAGCTTTCAACACAACAACAACAAAATACACATTTTTTTTCTAGTACACACAGAACAATCTCGAGTATAAACCATGTGTTAGGCCACAAAACAAACCTCCATAAATTTGCAAATGTCAAAATACTACAAAGAATCTTCTCAGATCACAATGTCATCAAATTAGAAATCAATAATAGGAAGACAGAGGAAATCAAGTCAAATACATGGAAACTGAATAATATCCTGCTGAAATGTGACTGGGTAGTAGAAGAAATTAAACGTGAACTCCCAAAGTTCCTAGAAACAAACAAGAATGAAAACACATCATACCAAAATCTTTGGAACACTGCGAAAGCCATGCTGAGAGGACAATTTACTGCAAAAAGTGCACACATCCAAAAAGAAGAAAGAACTGAAATTAACATATTAACACAGCTTGTACAACAATTAAAAACGGACCAACAGAGAGAACCTACAGCCACCAAAAGAAAAGAAATAATAAAGATCAGAGCAGAAATAAATGAGATAGACAACAGAAAAACTATAGAAACAATCATTAGGACAAGAAGCTGGTTCTTTGAAAGAATTAACAAAATTGACAGACCATTGGGAAACCTAAAAGAAAAGCGGGAGAAGACACAAATAACACGCATTAGAAACCACATGGGTGATGTCACAATGGAACCAAAGGAAATCAAAAGGATAATAACAGAATACTATGAAGAGTTGTACTCCAACAAATTTGTAAACTTAGAGG
>NW_006408527.1:37201641-37203165 GCF_000296735.1 Chrysochloris asiatica | reverse complement strand
AGAGGAACTGTAAGCCTTCCCTCTGTGAACAGGAACAGACAAGGATGCCCATTGTTACCACTCCTATTCAATATTGTGCTGCAAGACTTAGCAAGAGCTATATAGCAAGACAGGGAGATTAAAGGCATCCAAATTGGCAAAGAGGAAGTAAAACTATTAGCAGATGATAGGATCCTATACGTAGAAAACCCCAATGACTCAGTAAAAAAGCTACTAGACCTCATTGGAAGAGTCAGCAAAACGGCAGGATCTAAGGAGCTCTGGTCGCGTAGTGGTTACGAATCAGACTGCGAGCTGAAAGGTCAGCAGTTTGAAACTAACAGCTGTTCCGTGGGAGAAAGATAAGACTTTCTGCTCCCGTAAAGATTTACAGGCTCGGAAACCCTGTACAGGGTCGCTGTGAGTCGGAACCAACTCCACAGCACATAACAATAACAATCCAAGATCAACATACAAAAATCAGTTGGATTCCTCTATACCAAAACGACAGCACTGAAAATGACATTAGGAAAGCAATACCATTTACAATAGCCACCCAAAGGATGAAATATCTAGGAATAAATGTAATCAGAGAAACAAAAGACCTATACAAAGAGAACTACAAAACACTACTATAAGAAACCAAGAGACCTGTAAAAATGGAAGAATGTACCATGCTCCTGGAGAGGAAAACTTAACATTGTGAAAATGTCAATACTACGAAAAGCAATTTACACATACAATCTAATCCCAATCCAGATTTCAATGACATTCTTCAAAGAGATGGACAAAACACTTTATAAACTTTATATGGAAAGGAAAGAGAGGGAGGAGGAGGAGGAGGAGGAGGAGGTTGGGAACCTATTACTCCCTGACTTCAAATTCTATTACATGGCTGCAGTGGTCAAAACAGCTTGGTACTGGTACAATGAAAGATACATTGATCAATGGAACAGAATCAAGAATCCAAAAATTAACCCATCCACATACAAGCAACTGATTTTTACAAAGTACCTAAATATATCACATGGGGAGGGGATAGTCTCCTCAAAGATGGTGCTGGCAAAACTGGAAAATAATATGCAAAAGACTGAAACAAGACCTTTACCTCACACCTTATACAAAAACCAACTCAGCATGGATTAAATACCTAACTGTGAATCCCAAAATTATGAAGGCCATCAATCAAAAATTGGGACAAATGTGAGGGCTCTAATTCAGGGAAAACACAGACTACCAAACATTTTGAAAACTACACAAACAAAAGTGGATAAAATAGAAGATTGGGACATACTAAAAATTAAAAATTTATGTGCATCAAAAGACTTCACCAGAAGAGTAAAAAGGGAACCCACAGAATAAGAAAAAGTCTTTTGCAATGACACATCAGACAAAGGACTTATTTCTAAAATATACAGGAAACTAAAATACCTCTACCAAAAAAAAGACAAATAAGTGAATTAAAAAATGGGGACAGGACATGAACAGACACTTCACCAAGGAGGAGATCTGAGCAGCCAACAAAGAGATCCAAATAAAAACAAC
>NW_006408527.1:37198081-37200181 GCF_000296735.1 Chrysochloris asiatica | reverse complement strand
ACTGTGAACCACAGATTAGTAGTTCAAATGCATCCATGTGCTTTTTAGAAACCCTCAGAAACAGGGTTGTTACGAGTTGTAACTGACTTGACAGTGCTTAACAACAAGTGGCACAATGGAGTCTCAGTGTGGTACTGTAGAATAAGCACTGGACTGTAAATTCAACAGTTTAAACCACATAGCAGCCAATCTGCAGAAATCATTACAGGGTTGCCATTCATTGAAACTGACTTGATGGCATTCAACAACAATGGCACAATGGAGTCCTAGTGGCACTTTAAGATAGACATTGTAATGCTACATCCAAGGTCATGATTCAAACCTACAAGTCACTCCTCAGAAAACCTATACAGGACCACTAAGAGTTGGAATCGACTACAGCACTTAACATCAACAACAGTAACACAACAACTAAGCACTTTTCTCCCACATGAAAGGTTGGCAGTTCAAACCCCTCTAGTGGCTTCATAGGTGAAAGACTTGATAATCTTCTCCTGTAAATATTACAGCATAGAAAACCCTATGGGTCAGAAATAGTCACATGGGGTCACTTGATTCAAAATTGACAGCACATAACAACAATATAAGGGTAAATCAAAACACATTGCTGCAAAATATTAAAATAAAACCCTTTACTAAACACAAATATCAAAATATGAAGCTATTGTTTCTCAATATATTCTCCATCTAGATCTATACACACCTTAAGGCAATGTTGCCATCCCTCCAATACTTTCCCAAATAATTCTGCATTCTTTAATTCATACCACTGGCAGTTTTAGCTTCCTTAAGGGATTTAAATCATGTTATTTTTAAGTGTTCCTTCGATTTGGGAATAAAAAGAAACCTTAAGGGGCAAGATTATGGATGTAGAGTGGAGAGAGAAAGATTGACAAGGAAATTCTCTTAGGACACCCTTTGCTCATCAAAGAATGAGCAGGGCATTGTAATGTCAGAATAAAACTACTGTGAGCAACTTGACTGGCCTTTTTATCATCAATGAAATTTTCAATTACCTTACAACTTCTACATACTAAACCACCATGATCATCTTGTGTATTTTGACAAAATGACAAACATTACTCCTTTAGAATATCTGAAAACACTTGCGATAATTTTCTGAGCTGATCTCTATGCCTCTGGCATAGTAGAAGACATTGTTTTGATTGTACCTTTTTTAAAAAAACAACATGACTAAAACAAGTTTATAGGATAAGCACTGAACTGCTAAACACAGGCCTGTTGTTCTAGTCCATCAGCTGCTCTGTAGGAGAAAGATGAGGCTTTCTGCTCCCATGAAGATTTAAAGCCTCAGAAACCTTAAACAGGACAGCTATGAGTCTGAATCAACTTGACAGCACTTAACAACAATAAGACTGAAGAAAGTATATGGGTACTACTGAGAAAACTTATCTGCAGTCATCCACTGATCACAAAGACATGTTTAATCACATTTTGTTTGGAATACACCAGGCATGTATGAACTGTAATTCTATTAGAAATACTATTGGACCAGTGTTATGACCCATAAGCATGGGCATGTTTTTTCCTTAAATACAAAATTCTTTAAATTCTTATCAACAAAGTTTATCTTTCCTGAGTCACACTTACCACATTCTGAATTCCCTGGAACCTTTCTCTCAAATCAACCACTACCAAGTTGTTATTATCTAGGGATTTAATTCCTATTTATAGAATAAATGTCTACCAAGTCAAAGATTATTTAGTAGGCAATGAACTTTATTACACATTATTCTTGACTTCTACATATTGTATATGTTGGTGATTATGTGCCATGGAGTTGGTTCCTATTCATAGCGACCCTGTATAGGGCTTCTGAGGCTATAAGTTTATAGCCTCAACTTTCTTGCATGGAACCGCTGAGAGTTTCAAACTGCTGTCCGTGAGATTAGCAGCCCAGTTCATAAATACTACACTACCAGTGCTCTTTATATTATATATAGATTCATCTTATAATTATTGATCTTCTGCCTAGGGTTCATTTTATGATAAATTCTGTGTTGTTATTGTTGTTAGGTACCATCGAGTCAGTTGTGACTCATAGGTACCCTATGTATAATAAAACAAAATACTGCATAG
>NW_006408527.1:37187935-37197676 GCF_000296735.1 Chrysochloris asiatica | reverse complement strand
TATATTTGCTCTTGAACACTGTAAAGAGGTCTTGTGCAGCAGATTTGATTTCTTGACTGCTGTTTCCATGAGTGTTAATTGTGGATCCAAGCAAACTGAAGTCTTTGATGACTTTAATCTTTTCTCCATTTATCATGATGTTATTTATTGGTTCTGTTGTGAGGATTTTTGTTTTCTTTACATTAAGGTGAAGTCTCTGTAGACATCTTTGATCTTTAGCAGTAAGTATTTTAAATTCTCTCCCCTCTTTGCTTCCTGCAAGCAAGTTTGTATCATATGTATATCACAGGTTGTTAATAAGCCTTCCTTCAATCATAATGCCACATTCTTTATAGAACCCAATTTCTCAGATTATTTGCTCAGTAAGCAGATTGAATAAGTATGGCAAAGGAATACAATCATGACACATACCTTTCCTGACCTTAATCCATTTGGTATCCCCTTGTTCTAGTCTAACAACTGTCCTTTGGTCTGTGTGTAAGTTGTCATGGGCACAATTAAGTGTTCTGGAATACTAATTCTTCACAGTGTTATCCAAAGTCTGTCATGATCCACAGTCAAAAGTCTTTTCATACTCAGTGAAGCACAAATAAGCATCTTTCTGGTTGTCTTTGCTTTCAGCCAAGATCCATATGACATCAGTTTATTTTTCAATTCCTCCGGAAAATCTATTTGAACACTAACTCATTTACTTCTATTCTCCTTATCTTTTAACTTCTTTAATCTTTTCATCTCTTGATACTTATTTGATGCCTTCTAGAGAAATATATGAAGTCCTGGTATGATGCCGTGGGTTAATGCGCTAGCCAGCAAAGTCAGCTTGAACAGCAAGGTTGATGGTTCTTTGGAAACCCTCTATAGGGTCGCTATGTGTCGGAACCGACTCAATGGCACTTGACAACAACAACAACAACAACAGGGAAATACACATGAGCACAGTGGCTCTGTAGGATAAGTCGTGAATCACTAGGTCACTGGTTCAAGGTCACCAGTTGTTCTAAGAGTGAGAAAGGTTAGGCTTTCTGCTCTATAAAATGTGCAGCCTTGGAAATCCTCCATCAAGTGACTATAAGTTGAAACACACTCAATGGTACTTGAACAACACTGAAAATATATTGGCCTTTTCTCCAAATTCATGAAATAATTCCTTAAAATGCTTACAACTGTTTTTTGGTATATCTATTGAGTTTATTATTTTAACTACTATATTTTTGATTCTAAGATATTATTTGTGTTTTCTTTAGACTCGCTTATTTTTTTTTCAGGCATCTAATACCCATTCCATCACTGGTCTGTTAGTATTTTGAACTATGGTGGCTTGTGTATTTCTCTGATACTGGAAGGTATGCCATTATAGTTTAAATATCAGCAGAGTTGCCCATTGTAAACAGGTTTCAGCTGAGCTTCCAGACTAAAACTATGGAGAAGAAAAGGAAGATTACTTCTTAATGTTTACCCACTGAAAACCTTATGAATAGTACTGGAACTTGGTCAGATATATTTAGAATAATGAATACTAAAATGTTGTAAATAGCACCAGAATATTGTCAGGTAAACTGCCAGAAGATGAGACAAGCAGAGAAGAGGTAACTTTTCAAAGCAGAGTTGACCACATAATAACGCAAATGCAGTAAATCTTTCAGGACTTCCACTTGTTTCGATCGATATGATCATGTGCTTCTTTTCCTTTTTTTAAAAAAATTTATATGGTGGATTATATTGATTGTTTATCTAATGTTGAACCATCCTTGCATCCCTGATATGAATCTCACTTGTTCATGATATATTATTATTATTTTTTTTTTTGATGTGTTGCTGAATTCAGTTGGCTAGAATTTTGTTGAGAATTTTTGCATCTATGTTCAAGACAGATATTAGTCTATAATTTTCTTTCCTAGTAATGTCCTTCCCTGGTTTTGGTATGAGGGTTATGCTTCCTTCATAGAATGTATTAGGAAGTTTTCCATCCTCTTCTATATTCTGGAATAGTTTGAGTAGAATTGGTGACAGTTCTTCCCTGAATGTTTGGTAAAACTCACAAGTGAAGCCATCTGGACGTGGATGTTTTATGGTTGGGAGTTTTTTGATGACCTGATCAATTTATTTCTTTGTTATAGGTCTGTTCACGTTTTCTGCTTCATTCTGTGTAAATTAAGGTAGGACATGCTTTTCTAAAGATGTATCCATCTCCTCTAGAGTTTTAATTTTTTTTTGGAGTACAACTCTTCATAATATTCTGTTATTATTATTTTTAATTTCTATTGGTTCTGTTGTGACATCACCCATGTAGTTTCTTATGCATGTTATTTGTGTCCTCTCTCTCTTTTCTTTTGTTAGGCTTGCTAATGATTTGTTTATTTTATTAATTCTTTCAAAGAATCAGCTACTCATCTTGTTGATTCTTTCTATAGTTTTTTCTGTTTTCTATATCATTTATTTATGTTCTAATCTTTATTATTTATTTTCTTCTGTTGACTGTACATTTACTTTGCTGGTCTGTTTCTAGTTGTTGGAGATGTTGTGTTAATGTGTTGATCTTGAT
This sequence comes from Chrysochloris asiatica, assembly GCF_000296735.1. Lineage (NCBI taxonomy): Eukaryota > Metazoa > Chordata > Mammalia > Afrosoricida > Chrysochloridae > Chrysochloris > Chrysochloris asiatica. The sequence goes on along the minus strand of NW_006408527.1, from coordinate 37,195,134 downwards.
TCTTTCTGACTTTTGGATGTGTGCATTTATTGCAATAAGTTGTCCTCTTAGTACTGATTTTGCTGTGTCCCAAAGATTTTGGTATATTGTGTTTTTGTTCTCAAGGACCTTCATTTGTTGATGGGCACAACTCAAAATGAGGAGAAAGAGTTGTAAACATCCATTAATAATTGAAACATAGATTGAAAGTATGAATCTAGGAAAATAAAAGTTATCACACATACACACACACACAAAAAAAACCTAGAACACATAAAAATTTATATCTTAGGCATTAATGAGCTCAAAAGTTCTGTTGTTGATCATTTTGTATCTGTTAATCATATGGCTTGCTATGCTCGTAAGGACAAATTGAAGAAGAATGGTGTCACATTCATCATCAAAAAGAACATTTCAAGATTGATCTTGAAGTATAATGCTAACTATGATAGGATAGTACACATATACCTGTAAAGAAGACCAGTTAGTACCATTATTCTTCAAATTTATGCAACAACCACTAATGTCAGTGATGACTAAATTTAAGAATTCTGCAAACTTCTCTGGAGTCCTGGTTTGGCACTCTAGGATCAGTACTGGACTGCTAACCACAAGATTGGTGATGCAAAGTCACCAGACACGCCTTGGAAACACTATCTATACAGGGCCACAATGAGTCAGAATTGACTCAACAGCACTTAACAACAACAGATCAAAATGTTCAGTCTGAAATGGATCAAATATGCAAACAACATGTATTGGTAATTAATGGTTATTGGAATGCAATGGTTGGAAACAAAGGGAATGATCAATAGCTGGAAAATATGACCTTGGTGATAGAAGTGATGCTGGAGATCACATGATAGACATTTGCAAGACCAATTACTTACTCACTGCAAATAATAAAAAAGATGACTATACACATGGGACTCACCAGATGGAATATACAGGAATCAGAAATGAAATTGACAACAACTGTGGAAAGAGATGGTGGAAATCTCCCTATCATTAGACAAAAAAAGACCAAGGCAAACTGTGGAACAGTTTGCAACAAGTTCATGAGAGCCAAAATATGACTTGGTAAATATCCCATCTAAATTTACAGGTTATCTCAAGAACAGATTTGATGAATTAGACACTAATAACAGAAGATCAGAAGAGTTGTGGGATGACATCAAGAACTTCATACAGGAAGAAAGTAAAAGGCTACTAAGAAGACATGAAAGAAGGAAAATAACAAGACTGATGCCAGAAGAGACTCTGGAACTTGTTCATCAGTGTTCCAAATGTAATAAATGAGGAGGTAAAACATGCTGAAAAGAAAATGTCAAAGGGCAGCTTGAGAAGAAAAAGTCACTTATTACATATAATAATATATAAAACCAAAGACCTGGAGTTAAAAAAGCCTCAAGAGAAGAATACATTTAGCATCTCTCAAGCTAAAAGAATGGAAGAAAATGTTCAAGTATTGACTGAAATATTGAAGGACTCTCTGGGCAAAATATTATATGATGCAGAAAGCATCAAAAGAAGATAGAAAGAATACACAGAGTCATTGTAGCAAAAAGAAATGGTTAGTATTCAAACATTTCAAGAGGTAGCATAAAATCTAGAGAGCCAAGTATTGAAAGAAGAAGTCCATGATTCACTGAAGGCAATGACAAAGACCTCTTTAAAGTAGTTCAACAGCAAAGATGTCAGTTTCAGGAGTAAAGTCCAACTGATGAAAGCCATGATATTTTCATGTGCATTTGAAAGCTGGACAATACATAAAGAAGACCTTAGAAGAGTTGATGCATTTACTTTGTGGTGTTGGAGAACAATATTTAAAGTACCGAGGATATGGATACGAGAAGAACAAACTAATCTGTGTTGGAAGAAATACAGTCAAAATGTTCCTTAGAAACAAAAACGGTGAGACTTAGTCTCTCATACTTTTGGTATATTATCAGGAGCGACCAGACCTTGGAGAAAAACACTTACTTGGTAAAGTGAAGTGTCATCAAAAAAGAGGAAGACCCCTCAGACGATGGATTGGCACAGTGGTAACAGCAATGTTCTCAAGTGAAATAATGATTGTGGAGATGGCAAAAAACTGGGCAGTGTCTCGTTCTTCCATGTATAGTGTCCCTATGGGTCAGAACTGTCTGGATGGCACATAACAACAGCAGTAACACTACCCCCTCATATCTTTTAAAAGCTTTAGTATGTGTATTTTAAAGTTGTATTGATCTACTCCTGCTTACTGATGTTTCCACTTTCATGTTGTTTAGACTGTTGTTTTCATAATGATTTTGCTTCTAAGAACATTTCCTCTAGAAACACATACACCCTTGGGAGCAAGGCTATATTTAATATAAGTAAGCACCATGGGTCAGTGCAAGAAAATAGAACACTTTCTGCTACTACAAAGTTTTACAGGCTTGGAAATCCTGCAGTGTTGCTATAAGTCAGAACTGACTCAAGGCACTTAGCAACAACAAAGGTACAACTATTGGTTTCTTCTTGTCCAGAGGAATGACGAGTGATGAAAACTGCAGCCACTTGGAAACAATTAGTCCAATAAACCAAAAGATCCTGTGAACATCAGTCTCAATGACTCTGAGACCAGAAGCACTAGATGGCACCTAGCTACCACTACCATATTCTCTGTAAGGTATCTTATTAGAAGGTCCTAGGTAGAGTATGAGAAAATGTTGAATAAAACTGAAAACCATAAAAATGACCATGCTTAGTGGTCTGAAGGAGACCTTTGGAATCCAGACACTATTGTACTTATCATCCTTCATGTCTGGAACTGAACTCCTCCCTGTAGCTCAACTTTTAATGAAGCAATAAGTAGGTATATTTGGGGGACAACCATACTAGTGAAATATAGACACCACAGAATGGTCAACCATTCAAAATATGAAGAGCAGGATTTAACTTACTACAAAATTCAGAAGGGTAAAGAAGGAGGACCAGAAATAAGACACACAGGAAGAAAGTGAGATAAATAATGTTACATTGAGGCGATTGTTGTTTTTGCTAAGTGCTATCCAGTTGGTTTCAACTTATAGCAATCTTGTATAGGGTTTCTGAGGAGTCTTGGTGACTGATCTTCTGAACTTGCAATTCAAACCAATTGCTTACCCTATAGCACCACAAATGGAGATGAAGCAAAGTGTATTATTTGTTGAATGCAAAACTGATAATCTACTGTTTAAACCTTTGCTAAACACATAATAAAACAAATTTAAAAATGGAAAATGCTGTGTATAAAGGAGATTTGTGTGCCACCTTCTGGAACCTCTGCTTACTACATTCACAAGCAATATGGTCCCTTATCATGCACGTTCATGCCTGTCTGGCATAACCTCAGTCAATGAGTATGGAGAATCAATGACCATTTTGAAATTCTATTTATCTCTGTAAATTAATATTTCTGTACAGTAAATTAAACAACCAAAGCACTCATAACAAACATCCCAGTAGGATGCTTATTTTAATTGGCATACTGAGGTCTCCAAAAAACTTAAAATAAAAAAATAAAATCACTTCTCTGTAGGACACTATCTCTAAATTAACTCAGCAGAATAGTTACAATGTCAAATTTCAGATCCGACCCCTCTGCTCCCTTGCCAATTGCTACCTTTTTGTACTTAGTTGACTCCTTATTCCTATGTTAAACCTTTACTGGAACTTCCTCTTACCCCACCAAAAAACCCAGTAAATAACCCTTATGATCAACACTGGACTGTGAACCACAGATCAGCAGTTCAAACCCATTAGGATTTCTTGGGAACTCTAGACAGGGTTGCTATGAGTTGGAACCCACTTGGCCGCATTGAACAACAACAAATGCCCTTTAAAATCTGCCTCAACAATGATTCTGACTATTTTCTTTGTATCATTTTTGGTTCATAGAAACACTCTATGTTACAAAGCATTGTGAAAGATTTTCCTAAACTCCAGTGAAGACCCCCTACACATTTTCTGAAGACTTTTTAATTCATTGTTGAAGCCTACCACCTGAATTCCTGACATATCAGCTTATTCACATAATTACTAGACCAAGAGAAACCAAGTATGGCTCAAACATTCAAAATGGAAAGATCCCAAGGTCAGTGTCTTCTTTAATGTTGATAAAAAGGGCCACTGATCTGTGAGAAGATTCTTGGACCATGAGTTAAACATTGCTATGTTGTTGTTGTTAAGTGCTGTTGAATCAGATCCAAACCATAACGACCCTGTACAGGATTTCAAATTTTTATGAGAGCAGATAGTTTAAACTGTCTCATGCAGAGCAGCTGGTAGTTTCAAATTGCTGAACTTAAAGGTTCACAGCTTGATTCATAACCACTACGTTACCAGAGCTCCTTGGCTACCCTAATGCCTTTCCTCCATTTATTCATTGGATTCATTCTTGTTAACAAAGATGAATATCTTTGTGATTTTCATCTTTCCTTATTTGTGATTATCAGCCTCAGCTGCTCCAGAAGTTTTCTTAACACTAGACTCATTCTGACTGTGCTTGGTACCTCTGGCATGTTTAGTGCTGCTTAAAAATCCAATCTGAAACTTGAGATCTCTGCTTTAGTATAGTGCCATTGATTAGACTGGGAGACAATTACTATCATTAAGCAAACCAACTTAACTTACAAACTTACTCAGGCTCTTGAAGCTGAAAGAATTTCTAAGGCTAATAAAATAATAGCTCTTTTGTTGTGACAATTACAATTTTCTGATCAAAAGAAAAATATTAACCCTTCCAATGGCTCAAAGATTGTTATTTATCACTGTTGAAGAAATCCTGGTCATTGAAAAAAATGAAAGCTATAAGTTAAAAAATAAAGAAAAGATTGACGTAACACCTGCTAAAAATTGTACAATCTGATACAAAATGAATGGTCTCCAATGATAAAACAAGAAATTTTTTTGTGGTGACTTTTAATACACAGGGAGAAACTACTTTATTTATTAATGGAATAGGTTGCTCTCTACTAATCTATTAAGGAGCTCTGGTAGCATAGTGGTTACGAATCGGGCTGCGAGCCTTAAGGTCAGCAGTTCAAAACTACCAGCTCTTCCGTGGGAGAAAAATGAGGCTTTTTGCTCCCATAAAGATTTACAGCCTCAGAAACCCTGTACAGGGTCGTTATGAGTCGAAACCAACTCCACGGCACATAACAACAACTAATCTATTGTTGCTATTGTTGTTGTTAAGTGCCATTGAGTTGGTTCTAACTCACAGCAACCCTGTATAGGGTTTCAAGAAGCGGCTTGTGGGTTTGAACTGCCAACGTTATGGTTTGCAGTCCAGTGCTTATCCTACAGTGACACACCAGCCCCACCTGTTTACAAAGCCTCAACCCAGAGTACTAAAGCCTCAAAAGTAGTAGAGACTCACCAGTCAGGGATAGCTATTGATTCATAACTAACTTGTTTTGATAACTCTTAAACCTGTTGAAGATTTATGTTCTTTTCCTCAATTCTGATACACTTATCAATCTATTGCAAAGAGATTGTTCATTCCTATGAAATTGCCAAAAACAATTTAAAGAAAAGGCGTGAATATGGTTTCTGCTTGATATTATCAAGTCAACAGAGACAGATTCTAAATTAGACAACATTTAGAAAAAAGAAGTAATTTGCTGTAAGCAAGCACTTGTTATGGCTCTTCAAAATTCAATTCAGTGCAGTCTTCTCCCTTCTAACATATTTTCCCTAGTTACTGAAATCTTATGGGCTACCACATTCACAGATATTGACCAGGTTTTGTCAACCTAGTCGATTAAAATGCAAATGCATTTATCTAAACCTATCTAAACCCTAAAGTCCCCAATATACACTGTAATTAGAAACAAAAGAAGGACTATCTCCCATGGCACAAGATTGCCATTCTAAAGGTTACTTGTCCCTTGTGCTACTCCTTTTCTTTTTCTTCCAGTTAAACAAAACAAATAACAGGGGTTGGGAATTTAATCAAGATTTATGTGCAATCAATCATATTATTATAATGATTATATTTATGAGCAATCAATCACATTATTATAATGATTATGTTATTATAATCATATTATTATAGTATTATAATTATATATAGATTCCCAGAGTCCCTAATCCCCATTTATTACTTCCCAATGTCTCTTAAGGAGCTCTGGTAGCATAGTGGCTATGAATTGGGCTGATAACCTCAAGGTCGGCAGTTCAAAACTACCAGCAGTTCCACGGGAGAAAGATGAGGCGGTCTGTTCCCGTAAAGATTTACAGCCTCAGAAACCCTGTGCAGGGTCACTATGAGCCGGAACTGACTCCAAGGTACTTAACAACAACAAAAACAACAACAACGTCTCTTAAGAAACAACTCATTATATGTAGTGCCATTTGAATTTTGAAAGTCAGTATTTGTTTGTTTTCACCTTAATAAATAAACAATTCACCTGGCTTATGATTCCCCAAAGTTTTATAGACTCTCCAACCTATTTTTCTCAGATTCTCCATATGGATTTGCAACCTTTACAGTATACAAACAAATCCATGTTGCTGAAATACATCGATGATTTGCTAGTTTTCTAAACCTCCAAGTAAGTCTGTCTTGATAAGAGTGTAGCTTTATTAATACATCTAAATGCTGGTGCACATGAGATTGCAAAAAAAAAAAAAAAAAAATTATAGTTGGCTCAGACTATTGTTAAATATTTGGAACACTTAATTTCTGCACAAGGCATCTCTATTAATCCTAAATGGAGATATTCTATTCTTGTCTTTCTTATACTTAAAACTAAGAAACAGCTATGGTGGTTTCTAGAACTCTGTGACTATTTTCAAACTTGGATTACCAATTGTTCTTTGTTGTCTCAACATTTATGCAAATATTCAAAACCTCTGATCTGGATTCATTCCAAATTGCAACAGATCAAAGGGCTGCAGTTCAACTAAAAGGGGCTTTAGTATACACATCCAGTAGGTTTTCCTAATTATCACAAATTATTCTTTATTTGTACATGAAATACATGGAATTGCTTTAGGCATATTAACTCAAAACATGGAGGACAACAAAGACCTATAGGTTATTATAGCCTATAGTTTACTCTTGATCATATCAGGATTGATAGGATTATACCAGGATTGATAGGATTATACCAGGATTGATAGGATTAGGAGAGAACATCTTGATTGTATCTTGATTATATCTTATATGTATCTTGATTATATCAGGATTGTATCAAGATTGACAT
>NW_006408527.1:37157584-37184839 GCF_000296735.1 Chrysochloris asiatica | reverse complement strand
CCCAGGATCGAGCATTGTTTCGTTCTACTGTGCATGGGGTCGCTATGAGTCGGTTCCGACTCGATGGCACCTGACAACAACAACAACAACAATAGTTTACTCTATAGGTAGGGTATTCATTTTCTGCCTTAAGTATGGGGCTGCTATTCCCAAACTAGTGAAAAACCACAGCGGATGTGATGTTGGGAATTTTTTCAGATATATGTGCCCCATAAGGAGAGCAGTGATTCTGTAGGATAAACACTGAACTATGAACCACAAGGTCAGTGGTGCAAGCCCACAAACTGCTCTGTGGGAGAAAGATGAGACTTTCTGTTTCCTCAAAGATTTACAGCTTCAGAAATGCCATACAGGGTGACTATGAGTCAGAACAGGCTCAACAACACTAAACAAAAACATTAACAACAACAGTGTGCCCCATGCCATGTCTTCCTTTCTTCATTCTGCCTTGACACAACATCTTTCCACTAGTAGGCTCACCTCCTATGAAGTTTTCCTCTTGGTTGTGTATAATATTAGCTTACACTTTGTGGCCTGTTTAAATCCAGCTACTCTTCTCAGTACTAATGAGAAAAATTATCCTATATATGATTGTCTAGGTATAACTAATACTTACTGATGAAGATTAAAGACCATTGAAGATCAAAGACCATAGCCTTCAGTATGGAGTGCATCTCAACATAAAGAAAACAAAAATCCTCAGCACTGGACCAATAAACAACATTCTTATTAATGGAGAAAAGATTGAAGTTGTCAAAGATTTAGTTTTTCTCAGATCAACCAAAAACCCTCATGGAAGCAACAGCCAAGAAACCAAATGACGTATTGCGTTGGGCAAAACTGCTGCCCAAGACCTTTTTGAAGTGTTGAAGAGCAAAGATGTCAGCTTGAGGACTTAGGTACACCGTCCAAAAGCCATAGTAAATAAAGTGGCTCATAGAAGAATTGATGCATTTGAGTTATGGTGTTGGAGGAGAATACTGAAAGTACCGTGGGCTGCCAAAAGAACCAACAGATCCATGTTGGAAGAAGTGCAGCCAGAGTGCTCCTTGAAGGCCAGGATGGCCAGACTTTGTCTCTTATACCTTAGCCATATTTTCAGGAGGGACCAGTCACTAGAGAGGGATTTTTGGTAAGGTGGAGGGTCAGAGAAAAAGAGAAAGACCCTCCAGTAAGATCGATTGGCAAAGTGGCAGCATCAATTGGCTCAAGCATGGCAACAATTATGAGGTTAGCCCAGGACCAGGCAGTGTTTCCTTCTGTTGTGAATAGGGTAACTAGGAGTTGGTAGCTACACAATGGCACCTAACAACAACAACAGGTATAAGTAAGCAACTATTAAGTCCTCAGAAAGACTTAAAGAGACCCTTTAACTAATTCTGATTTAATTTTGTTAATTAATGTTGTTGTTGTTCTTGTGAAGTGCTGTTGATTTGGTTTTGACTCTTAGCAACCCTGTATGAGTTTCTGAGGAGTGACTGGTGGGATTGAAATACCAATCTTGTGGCTAGCAGTCCAGTGTTTATCCTACAGTGTCACAGGACTTCTATGCTTATGGATGATTCATATTTAATACCTAATCCTGCTAGTGCTCAATATCAATCTTGATACCCTGCTACAATTTCTACTTGAGTCCTTGAAAGTTGGCTCTGCTTGAAGTAACTTTGGTCTTTCCGAAAATTATATGACACCAACCATCTCTTACACAACACTCTCTATAGTTCTCCGGTTCAATATTCCATTGCAGTGGCTACACAGAACTCAGATACATAATCACAGTTACTGGGTGCATTAGAAAAGTTACCAGGTTACAACTCAGGGTCAGAAATATTCAGAGTACAGTTCATCCAGCCAGGACAACCTCTTTTCAGCCATGCCCACAGTAGACCTCTCTTTTCCTGGCCAGTGTTATAAAGTTCTTTTAAGATGGCTGATGAATGCCCATAGGATTCAGCATTAGACCTTAAACCTCAGCCATAAGGCACTTGACTCTAGCTCCTTGAGTCAGCAAAGCTAGCAAGCCCAATGAAGTGTCTGGAGGCATCCCACTCTGCATGCAAGCCTCCTGACATAAATCACTCAGCTTTACTTAATCTGGGGGCTGGGAAGCTCCACTCTGTCTCATTCCCTGGCTCTTGGTTCTGCTGCTGCTACTCTGACACTCTTCTGGTGTCACAGCTTTCTGTCCTGAATCAAGAAATTTCAATGCAGAGGTATCTCAGGGCCCAAAGGCTGTCTTCTACTCCTGGCTCTACTTCTTTAATGATAATGAGATGTTCCTATTTTCTGCTTCTTAGATGGTTCATTTTATACCCATACTAGAGTTTCAAGGTTTTACAATTACAATGATCCCTGCCAACATCCACAGCTGAACCAAGTCATCTTACCAGTGTCTTCTCCTACCTTCTCTTACCTTTGGTCCTTCCAAAAATCCCTAACACCAACTATCTCTTACACAACACTCTCTACTCTTCTCAGGTTCAATAATCCATTTCAAAGGCCACATAAAGTTGGCAGAGTTGTTTGGTGGGAGTTAAAATGACTAAAGCTGGAAGAGACATATTAAATAATTCACTTCAGCACAATCCTTCAAGCGGAATTAATTGCCCTCACTAGAGTTTGTAGACTTGCTTCAGGAAAATCTGGTAACATGTTTGCGTACAGTAGATATTGTTTTATAATTACACATGGTTTTGGCATGTTATGGAAACAAACAGGATTTTTATCCTCTTCTGGAAATGCATAGAAATGGAGCTTTAGAAGCAGACCTTCTAGACAGTCTATGACTTCTCTCTGAAATGGATGTGATAAAAATACAAGCTTATCAAACAAAATGAGAACACCTCTACAAGAAAATAAGACAACCCAATTTAAAAAATGAATACAGGACATTAACAGATACTGCACCAAGGAAGACATTCATGCAGTCAACAAACATATGAAAAGGTCTTGATCATTAGCCATTATTAAGTGACTTTGAGTTGGTTCTGACTCATAATAACCCTGTTGATATATATGTAGCTCTGGTAGCAAACTGGTTTCAAGTCAAGCTGCTAACCTCAGGGTCAGCTGTTCTGAGGGAGAAAATGAGGGTTTCTGGTCCCAAAAGATTTATAGCCTCGGAAATCCTGTGTCGGGTCACTATGAGTTGGAACTGACGCCATGGCACAGAACTACTATATATATACATACACACACACACACACACACACACACACGCACACACACATGCAGGTCCTGATGTGGTGCTGTACGTTAATGCAATGGACTGCAAAATTGGTTTGAAATACTGACACTGTCGTCCAGGACTTATCCTATATTGTATATGCCACACCTTACAGCAGCAAAATAATGAAAACTTCCTAGATATTGTCACTCATGTTAAGGAAATGGGTTGCTAGGCCTTGGGGTTCAGGATCTTAGTCTCAGAGCAACCATGGTCAATTAGCGTAACTTGGTCCACATACACAAGGTTCTACATTCTACTTTGGTGAGTAGAGTCTGAGTTCTTGAAAGCTCATGAGTGGTCCTTTATGTTATTTTTGGTCTCTCCATGTGTGGAAGAAAGAAGAGTGATAGGAATTGAAGAACCTTGGAATCAATTAGTTCAATAAACTAATGGAACATATGAACATCCATCTCCATGACTCTGAGAATAGAAGAATTAGATGATGCCTAACTACGACGATCAACTCTGAACAGCATCACATTAGTGGGTCCCACATAGAATGGGCAAAATGTGGAACAAAATTCAAAATTATAATTAAAAAGAAAGTCTGAGTTTAATGGTCAAAAGGAGACTAGAGGAACCGGAGACTATAGAACGCAATGATCCTTCACGTCTGGAAAGAACTCACCCTCATGGCCCAATTTTCAGCCAAGCAGTTGATAGGTATATTGGGGGCAACAATCATAGTAATGTATGCTCACCATAAAACTGTTAATCATTCCAAATCAAAAGGACAAGGTTTACCTAAGGACAAATCTGAGATGTGACAGGAAGGTGGGTGGGATGCAAACAGGAACCACAAGAGGAAGCAGAATAACTTGCTACATAAATTAGACTGTAATACTGAGATGAATCAAAGTGTATGATTTGTTAAATGTAAAGCCAATGATCTTGTCTGTTACCCTTCCCTTAATTTACAATAAAAAGTTAAAAACAAAAAACAAAAACCAGAAAGTGAATATATCAAGGTTTCTGAAATGGCTTTAAAATGTTTTCTTTCATTCCTGTGAATGTGTTTATGTGAGACTGGTTTCTGTACACTTAATGAAGGAAAAAAGAAGGAAGGAGGAAAGGAAGGGGAGAGAGACACAAGGAGGGAGAGAGGAAGAAGGGAAAAACAAAGGAAGTAAAACAAAAAAATCCAGTCATTATAGATATCATTATTCCCTGTATTAGTATTTATCCAACCTATATTAGATAAGTTAATAAGCAACTGAGAAAGTTTATTTGTCATAATAAACTTTTGCATATTTATTCAAAGAGGTCTTCAGGCATTTAAAATGATGAATCATTACTTTATATTTAATTGTTTTCCTTATAATGGAGGAATAACAAGGAATTATTACTGTAAGAATAATTTTCTAAATTAATCACCTATACAAACATTTTCAATGGATAGTGTAATTTTAAATTTATAATACTTTATATTTTCAGTGTTTGATCTTAGCAATGATTAATTAAGGAGCTCTGGTAGCGTAATGGTTACGAATCGGGCTGTGAACCGCAAGGTCAGCAGTTCGAAACTACCAGCTGTTTCATGGCAGAAAGGTGAAGTTTTCTGCTCCCATAAAGATTTACAGCCTCGGAAACGCTGTACAGGGTCGCTATGAGTCGGAACAGACTCCACGGCACATAACAACAACAATGATTAGTTTAAGAGTCCTGCTGTGTTGCTGTGGGTTAATACACCAGACTGCAAATCCGTTTGAATTGCAAGGTCGGTGGTTCAAGCTCACCAGCTGCTCCTCAGAAACCCTATACAGGGTCGCTAAGTGTCAGAATCGACTCGATGGCAGTTAACAACAAGAAGTTATTTAAGTGCATTTTTTTCTGATGAATCTAATTTTTTTTAATTAAAGCTTTTTTCTGTATGTTTTCTTCAAGTTTTGAATAATTAACTTGTATTTTATAAAATATTTATTCAAGATAAATGGGAAGCATAGAAATAAATAAATAAATAAACTTATTCTTTCAACAAAGCTCATTTGAGAAGCACTGTTATCTAAGGCATTTGGAACTCAGATCCCTTAAGTCTAAAAGAAAGTACATGTCTAAAAGTGTGGTATAAAGACTCCTTTCTCTATTGTTCAGTCTTTACTTCAGATGTGCCGGTGAATTTCAAGAGCTCACTGCAGCAGATTACACCCTGATGTTATCCAAGCCAAACCAAGACTTTTCTCTTTGCTTATGTCAGCAACACAGGCTAGGCATCCTGCTGTCCATCATGATGAGCACCCATCTAAGGGCCACCCTCCTCCACCACATGAAATCCGTTCCTTTGCTGTTGCTTTATGGATCTTCACACTTCTACTGAAGCAAACAGATCCTTGGGTCATTGATGAGAATTGTATAGCCATTTCTGAGACCAATCATCCTTGCATGTCTGAAGATATCATCTCATCTTTTCTTATATAGATATAGATACATTTTTTTCTTGTTGTGAATTAATCCCAAGTCAGTTCTGACTTATAGCATCTCTGTATAGGGTTTTGAGGAGTGGCAGGTGAATTTCAACTACTGACCTTGCAGTTAGCAGTCCAGTGCTTGTGCTACAGAACCACACTATGTGCGTGTATAAGAGATCCTGGTGTGGCATTGTGAGTTAATGCACTGAATTACAACTGCAAGGTAAGTTTGAACTACAAGGTCGGAGGGTCAAGCTCACCAGCCACTGCTCAGAAACCCTATATGGGGTCACTATTGGTTGGAGCCAACTCAATGGCACTTAACAACAACATATATATATCTTATATATATATATATATATATATATGTTGTTGTTAAGTGGTTTGGTGGATTTGTGGTTGGAATATAAAGGTATTCTCTTGTTCTCTTGCAAGCCAGTGAAATAAAGGTAGTCTTCCAAAGCTGGGTCATTTAAAGACAATAGTAGGATTTGTCTTTCTCTCTTTCCATAGTTTCAAACTGGAGTTTGAGTTATTGTTTAGTGCTGTCCAGTTGGTTCTGATTAGGATTTATGAGGAGTGGCTGGTGAGTTCGAACTACCAACTTTGTGATTTAAACTTACCTTAGGGTTTAGTGCTTATCCTGCACACACCAGGTAGCCTCAAGGCGGCTGCCGTTAAGCAACAGGAGATAATAAAGGGAAAAGCCTGGGTTGGGAAATAATTTTAGATATGAATTTATGTTTACTGGCACATGGGACTGTCTGGACACAAATAGAAAAAAAAATCTCAGTGTGATAGTAGCAATGTTTGAAAAACACCTCAGTCTCTAAATCACCGACTTAGAAGGAAACCCTGAGGGTCAGTCATTATGTAACAAGCACAGTAGGCTCCTGAGTGAATTCAAGGTCAAGTGTCAGGAGGGACCAGTCACTGGAGAAGGATATCATGTTTGGTAAGGTCATAGAAAAGGAGGAAGGCCCCCAGTGAGATGGACTGGCAAAATGGCAGCATCAATGGGCTCAAGCGTGGCAACAATTGTGAGGTTGGCCCAGGATCAGGCAGTGTTTTGTTCTGTTGTGCATAGGGTCATTATGAGTGGGTACTGACTCGATGGCACCTAACAACCACATTTATTGGGTTGAGCTACTGAAATGCTGATATTGTCTGTTCAACTTACTTACAAATACTTTATGAATACAATAATTCTACTTTGAAGTGTGATATTATGTTTCAGCAACAACAACAACAAAAGCCCCAAATTGATGATTTGCTATTGAATTCATGGTTATAAAGCAGGAAAAAGAAATTGCAAAAAATAAAAATAAAACAAAAAACAGGTATGAAGACTGATGAGTCATGTTATGTTGCAGTAAAAACAAATGTGCAATAACTTGAAATATGGACCACATGTTTGTTGAGTCTGGGATTTTAGGGTAGATTTGAAAAGAGTTAACATTATAACATCCCTCGGCTATTATAAACTGTTTTAAGAACTCATTACAAAAAAAGAGAAGTGCTCAGGAAGGAAATGGATAATTGATACAAAAATATTGAAAGGGATAAGAAAAGAATGATTTTGAACAAAAACCCTATACGTTAATTGGCACTAACTGCTTTGGATCCTAATTAGTATCTTGTTGTTGTTAGGAGCTGAGGAATTGTATCCAACTCTTAGTGACAATATATGGAGTTTCCAAGGAGTGGCTGGTGGGTTTGAACTACCAACCTTGCTATTAGCAACCCGGTGTATTTAAAACGAAAGAATAGAGAGAAAAGGGGGAATAAAAATGTGAGCCATAATGCCCAATAAGTTTTTTTTTTCAATTAAACTAAAGTGACTTGGTCTTTCAGGAAAAAAAACCCAGCAACAGTTGAGTATTACCAAAGAATCCTGTTCCCAGTAGCCTCAAGGTGGCAGTTGTTAAGCAGGGAGGTACGGGGAGATAATAAAGGAAAAAGTCAGGCTTGGGAAATAATTTTAGATATGAATTTGTGTTTACTGGCACATGGAACTCTCTGGAAACAAATAGAGAAAAAGCATCCTAAGTTTTTGAGGAAATTGTATTGCCAAACAAACTGCAAGCCTGATCTAAAAATAGTCTATTACTGTGTTCTGAGTCTTAAAAGCCTCTACTGAAATAACCTAAGGCTATTTGATGAGCCACAGTGTGAAGCAGTTATCACAGATATACTTCCCCAAAGAGGACATACTCCCAATCATCCACATTAGATATGCCTATGGAGGGTGACAGACAAAACTGCACTTTCCAAAGGGCAGAGGCAGAAACTTTGAAAAATATTGCTGAAGTTTTATCGGAGAACACAATCAGGGTCTATGGAACATACCTTCATACTTGGATAAGAGGCTTTTAGAATACATGCCCAACAGATTTTAATAACTACAGTGAAGAAATAATTGCCTTGGTCTTCTATTCAATCTTTGCTGGTAAATTTGATTACTATTATCATATGCCTGCTTTAGTGCTATGCATTGGATAAGCAGGTGTATATAATTTTAAATAACATGTATTTCAAGTTATCCTACAAGTAACTTCTGGATCAGAGAGAAAGAACTGCTCATCATCTGGAGAACATGGACAAGTAATTGGACAGAGTTGTTGAATAGAATTAAGTTATCTTTCTTGGAAAGAGTGAATGATTCATACATATGAAGGAGGAATGTGATGGAAATTAAGTCAGCAGACTGGCATATTGTGGCAAAGACGGATACACTTGAAATGTTTTAACATTTTCTCCTGATCATGTAACTAGAGCACATTTTACAGGGTTTTTGGCAAGGTAGCTGGAGCCATGAGATTGATTTTTGGCCAATGGGATAAAAGTGAAAAGGTGGGACACAGGTACCACCGGATCTGTCAGGCTTGCAAATGAAGCAGCCAGCTCTCCAGGAAGGCCTCATACCAGTCCCATCCCAGCTGCTGAAGCCAATGTTCCTGGTTGCAGCTCTTCACATGAAAGAAGTGGCTAAGGTAATCTGATCCCTTCCAGCGTGAAAATCATATTCTGCTCAGAATATAGAGAGACAGACCTGAAAACCAGTTAGAGAAAAAAGTGGACTGGACCCTGGGAATTTCTTCTAGCCACCCCGTCAGCTGTCAACTTAGCCGGACTCAACTTGGACACAATGGTACTCTCATAAGACATTATTCCTTTCAATGGGATGAGAAACATTTAGGCCTATTTAGCTCAGAGTATAATAAATGTATCTGATTTGTTTTTCCTTTTGGGAGGGCATTTAGAAGCATCTGCAAAGATTACTGAGGGCTGGAACACGAAATTATCCCAAGCCCAGCAGCCAAGGTAGAAGGAGTCCCCACCTGGATTCACCACAGTAGGCTGAAGAAAGCCTCCTCTCCATGAGAAGCTGAAACTGACCTTACCAACCCTCGTAAGGTAACATTGAGATGTACAACCCTCCCTGCTTCTGCCACAAACCGGGAGCTGGCTGATCTATGCACAGACGAAGCATGAAGATGTCCACCATGGGAATCACTTTAATTAGACTTTGGTGTGTGGGAAAGGGAGAAATCTGTGTAATCTATACATCCATACCACCAAGGTGGGCAAAACAGTAACCACGCTACTCTTCTATTGTTGTTGTTGTTGTTAAGTGCCGTCGAGTCGGTTCCGACCCATAGCGACCCTGTACAGGGTTTCCGAGGGTGTAAATCTTTACGGGAGTAGAAAGCCTCATCTTTCTCCCGCGGAGCGGCTGGTAGTTTCGAACCGCTGACCTTAAGGTTCGCAGCCCGATTTGTAACCACTACGCTACCAGAGCTCCTTTCCCTCCTAGGTAACTGAATCTATAACCAACAGAACTGAGGTGGCTCTAACCCTTCTTACACATCAACAGACCCAGATACTAAATGCCATCTATCACAACAGATTAACCCTAAACTACTCACTGGCTGTGAAGGGAGGAGGAGTATGTGAGAAGGTTAATTTTGCTAACAGCTGCATACAAGTAGATGACCAGAATCTGGCAGTAGGAGACCTTGTAAAAATGCAGAAAGTTGCCCATGTCCTTGTGCAAATCTGGAGTGGGTGGAACCCACAGAGCCTATGGGGAGGATAGTTCTTCTCCTTTACAGGGTTCAAGACCCTCGTGGGTGGGGTCCTGTTTTATTTGGAATTTACTTCATCAGTCCATGCTTCTTCCCACTAGCAATCAGGGCCATGGGAACTGCCATTAAAACTAATCAATCAAAAGGGGTACTAACAATCCAAATCAATGCCAAAATACTATTCCTTAGGCAACTTTTAGATGATGCCCCTGGGGAAAAGTTCCCTAGGGGTACCAAAGGGGGGAATGGACAGGAAAAAGTAAAAATCATTCACTGCCCTTTCTGCCCAAGGAGGCAAGCTAAAATGATAATCAGGTTACTGAATGGGACCAAGCTTCCTGATTTTCCCCCTCTCTTCAAACAGGTATGCAGCCTGGCTCCTCCCCGACTCTGACCCCATATAGACCTGTGTTACCCACCATTCAGGGCTCAGAATCTAGAGAATTTATCTCCTCTGAGTCAGCCGCTTAATAAAATCTGAAACTCTGTTTCACCTCTCCGAGTGGCCTCGGTTTCCTTTGACCATGAACCTAAAACCCCTGTAACAAGATAATTCTGAGGAAACAGGGAGAGGCAGCTTTGCCCTAAGAGTATATTTGAAAGCAGATTAAGACCACTCCCCTAGCCAGCCCAGGGAGAGGCAGCCTCCCTCTCAAGAACTTGCCTGGGCAAGTCCCTTAATTGAAACTGGGGTACCAGGGTTACACGGTTGGTACCAGGGTCCCAACTATTGGAGGCCCTTGGCCAATCTTGCAAAATTTTCTAATCTGCAATAGTCTCCTTTCCTGTTTCTAAAGTCAGGCCTGTGCCTGTTACGTATTGAGCTGCTACTAATTGTGGCTTTGTGACAAAATTCCTTTTTTCTCTGTTTTATAAATCGGTCACATGGATGTGAATCCTTTGGATACTATTATGACCTTATGCTGATCATTTCTGGCATCTAGATGGTTTGTTTTTGTCTTATCTTTGTTCTGTTTAAGACTGAATAAAGGGGTCTCTATAAAAAAACAAAAAAAGTGAAAAGGTGGAAGTAACATGCACTCTTTGGAATAGACTTGATGGACTTCTGGTGTGGCACTGTAAATTCAGCACTGGATTATGAACCACAGTGTCAGCAGTTCAATCCCACCAGCTACTTCTCAGAAGCCCTATAGAGGTAGCTATGAATCAGAACCGACTACACAGCACTTAACACCAACAACAATCAACAGCAATAAGAGGTTTGAGTTTTTGTTTCTTTAATTTTCCTATGCCATGAGATCTTTCATTGTGTCTTTTCTTAGGCTGGCAACAAAAGGAGATGGGAGGAACCTAAGATACTCCTTAACAGATAGAAACTGGAGAAAAATCTCTACATATTCAAGAGAGTAGTCTAACTAGAAATTTGATTAATATTAAAATTATGAAAAATTATTATATTTGTTATTGAAATGCTGCATGTGTTTATTATAACACTCATCTTTCTCTAGTGTAGCTAGTATTATTTCCATCATTATTATTTTATAGTTCTTTTATTACATTTTGACCAACACTTCACTAGGAATTCCCTGAAGGCACTCCAAGGGTTTAGCATTTACACTAAGCACTTTCTAATTAGCTCCCAAAACACATACACTGTGACATAGTCCACTAAATTAATAACATATCTACTCAAATACACTGAAGTACTGAGTTTAGAAGAATTAAAGTGTTAAGATCTGATATACAAGAACATTTATCTCAGTTCAAATGATTTTGGAAAGATGTTAATATCAGTATTGTCTGTCCTACATTTAAACAAGACTAACTAGCTCTTTAGCTTTTGGTGTGATAGTCTCTGGAGGAAAAAAAAAAAAAAAAATCTCAAGATCACAATAGTATCAGGTAACTGAAATAGAGATTAAGCTTCTCTGGAACTGATTTAGTTAAAATCATTAGTGAAATGCTTTTTCTATCAAGAAACAAAAACATTAAATACCAGTAAGAAATCCTGAATTTACCTGTTAAAACTAACACTGGAGTTAAATTCTCCAATTATATTCACTACAGCAATTTATACACTTTTTAATGCCAACACATGATACATTTCTATGTATCACACTCAGTCATATATATATTTCTGTTCAAGCTATATGATTCTGCAAGAACCCAAATTGTACATTTTTAAATGTTCATTTTATATTTTCCCAAACTGCATCTTATTACAAATTTAAATAACTTTAAAAGTCTGGCTTCTTTTTTCTAAGATGAACTATAAGTACAGGTCAGTGTGTAAAATGCTTTTTTTCTGAGAGAAATGTGAATTTATTTCAAGTGCTGTATTATTGGCAAATAACAGATACTTTTTCACATATTGAAAAATCTACCTAGAATACTATAGTATATTATACTAATAAAATTTGAAACTTTAAAATCAATGACAACTCCTGAAGAAATTATTCTGAACTGTATACTATTTTCAGTGTATTGTAAATTCCTTTCAAGTCAGAAGTCTAAAATGATATAACCTGTAGATATTTTTATATAGTTTACTTCCATGAATATAACATTTTTGGATGTGGATGATTTGTGAACTTACGTCTGTTAAAAAAAAGAATAATCAGGTAATGCAGTGTGTATATTTTGAAGGTGGCAGGAATATATGTGGTCACAAAAATTATGATCAAGAACCAAAGGTAGTGAAGAAAGAACTCCAAGTTGCACTAAAGCTCCAGTGAAAACAAAGACTTTAGGATTGATAAAATGTCAATTATGATGCTTCAACAAATGGGTGCAATGCTAGAAGCTCTCTCTTGTCTAGTTCAAGAAATTTGGAAGACAGTTACCTGGCCAACTGACTGGAAGAAATTCGGCCTATGTGTCCATACCAAGAAAGGTAATCTAACGGAATGCCTAAATGGTCGAACATTATCATTAATATTACATGTAAGCAAACTTTTACTGATGATCATTTAAAAAGAGTTGCAAGAATATATCAATAAGAAACTGCCAGAAATTGAAACTGGATTCAGAAGAGGCTGTGGAGGCAGTATTAGGTAGTTAGAACAGGTATGGCCTGCCTGCAGGAAACAAGTGAACCTCAACAATGAGAAGCATGGGAGAAGGAGAATGGGGGAGAAAGAAGAAATGGTTTTCAAGAGGAAATAAAGTTAGTTAAGAGGAGTAGGTGAGAGGAGAAACCATTATAAGGAGAAATAAAGTTAATTAAGAAGACTAGGTGAGAGGGGATACTATTGTAAGGTGAAATAAAGTTAATTAAGAGGGGTAGGTGAG
Source organism: Chrysochloris asiatica (assembly GCF_000296735.1). NCBI lineage: Eukaryota > Metazoa > Chordata > Mammalia > Afrosoricida > Chrysochloridae > Chrysochloris > Chrysochloris asiatica. Next base: position 37,171,865 of record NW_006408527.1, on the reverse strand, counting down.
AAGGAAAACTATTGTATGGGAACAGAAAGTTAGTTAATGGCAAATTGAAACCTGGAAAAACAGGATTGAAAAAAATAAAAACCTTATATAGACCAATTCCCCAGACTGATTATCTGGGCACTCAAACCAGTATTATAGCCCAAAGTCCTGGTGTGGTGTGGGTAAATTCGTTGGACTGTAAAGTCAGTTTGAACTGCAAGATCCATGGTTCAAGCTCACCAGCTACTCCTCAGAAACCCTGTTTAGGGTTGCTATGGTAAGGAACCAACTTGACGGTACTTAACAATGACAACAACCACAGATAAAAAGGGTATATAAAGAAGCCAAATAGTATGTGGTGATCCAATATTCTTCTTTAGCAAGGTAGATGCCCATTCTTAGCGTTCTCTCTAAGAAAATCTATGCTTATAATAAAACTATCTTTCCTTTCCCTAAACCTCTTTTCTTTCTAACTTGTTTTGCATGGAATAAGTATATTACACCTTCCCAATTCTTTGGAAGGATAGTGATCCCAAACTTGATACAACACTTAGACCGTGACAGGAGGCATATCATTGCAAAATGGACGAAAAATGGATCCTTTTAAAAGCAGCGAAAACCAGATGTTATCTATGTTTTATTGGCCATTCAAAGGCATTTGACTGTGTGGATCAAAACAAATTATAGTTAACATTGTGAACAATAACAATGGGAATTTCAGAGCACTAAATTTTGCACATGCATAACCTATATATAGACCAAGAGGCAAATTTTAGAACAGAATAAGGAGATACTAAATGATCCAAAAATCAGACCGATATATGTCATGGTTATATTCTTTCCCCATACTTATTCAGTCTGTATGCTGAGCAAAAATCTAGGAGGATAAATTATACATATATATAGAAGAATCTGACACAAGGATTGAAGGAAGCTCATTAACAACTTGTAACAACATATCCCTGCTTACTGGAAGAAAGAGGACTTGAAGTATTTACTGATGATTATCAAAGTCTACAGCCTTCCTTTGAGTTGCACCACAATGTAAAGAACTCAAGTCCTCTCAACTGTACCAATAAATAGCATGTTGTCAAAGGCTTCAATTTTCTTGGATCCACAATCAATGCTATTGCAGACAATAGTCAAAATATCTACTGCAAAAGATCTCTTTAGAATTTTAAATAACAAAGATGTCAGTTTGAAGACTAAGGTGTGCCTAACCTAAGCCTGGTATTTTCAATCACCTCATATCCATGTGAACATTGGACAATAAATAAGGAAGATCATTGAAATATTGATGCATTTGAATTATGATACTGTGAACAGTATTGAAAGTACTATGGACTGCCAGAAAAACAAATACATCGGTTTTGGTGGAAATACAGCCAAAGTGCTCTTTAGAAGCGAAGACGGTGAGACTTTGTCTCTCTTAATTTGGACATGCCAGTGTCAGAAATACTCTTGAGGTGGTCCATTTTAGGGGTAGCAGGCTAGCATAATAAAAGGAGCTCATGGAAGGAGAAGAACTAGTTTGGCCAGCTAGAAAAGAGCAACTGGGGGAGGGGCTTTCTCAAGACAGGGGAATAAAACTCTTTGCAAGCCAGCCACACAGTACGTCTGCCTGTGTCTGCTGGGTTGAGCACTCGTTTTGCAAAATCAAATAAAGAAAACCTCATTCAGGCTAAAATGAATACAGATTTTCTTGAGTGTTTGTTGGTAAGCACTTGTGATAACTCTTTGGTGAGCTCATAACCATGAGGAACCAAGGCAGTATCCAGCATATCGATGTTTTTCACATCAGAAGGGACCAGTCCTTGGAGGTAAAGTGGAGTGTCAGTGAAAAAGAGGAAGACCCCCAATGAGATTAATTGACACAGGGGCAGCAACAATGGACTTAAACATAACAATTGTGAGGATGGCACAAGAATGGGCAGTGCTTCCTTCTGTTGTGCACAGGGGTCGCTATGAATCAGAACAGACTACAGGGGACCTAATGACAAGGGATTTCCTTGCTTCCTATTATAAAAACATTTGTTGTAAAGCTGATTCTGTTCCATGGTCCATGTGTCCTTTTCCTTATTTCAGACTCTCATCATCTATCCAAAGAATTGCATTTTTCTCCAAATTATGTTCCTGCTTTAATGCTTTGCAACATTGTTAGAATAATCTGCCTTAAATACAGAAGAAACAATGTCAGTACTCTAAAGTCTTTATACCCACCCACCACTGTTTTTCAGTCAATTCTGACTCATTGCAACCCTATAAGAAACTCCAAAGAATTTCCCAGTCTGTAAATATTTACAGAAGCATGCTGCCTCATTTTACTTCCAAGATGGATTCAAATTATCACCGTTCTTTTAGCAGTCCAGCACATAGCAGCTCACTGCACCACTTTAGAGCTTCTAAGGAGCTCTGGTAGCGTAGTGGTTACGAATCGGGCTGCGAACCTTAAGGTCAGCGGTTCGAAACTACCAGCCGCTCCGCGGGAGAAAGATGAGGCTTTCTACTCCCGTAAAGATTTATACCCTCGGAAACCCTGTACAGGGTCGCTATGGGTCGGACCCGACTCAAAAGGCACATAACAACAACAACAACAAAGTCCTTTAAGGATGTACTGAATTCTACAATGCAAATCTAGGCTCCTAAACTAAGCATAAGTTAGAAGGCCATCTATGAATTTCACATGTCTAGTTCACTAATCTTATGCACATTCCAAATTATTTTTCCATTTGGGAGAAAGAAACAAAAACAAAAACTTACCTATTTCTAAATCCCTAATAAAGTCACTGTTATTTCTCTTTTTGGTTGTTGTATGGATGAGTTTCTTTTTCAGAAAATAATTTACTCCAAGGAGAAGAATTCTCTTAATAGCTCACACAGAAAGGTGAGATACAGTCTTATTCTACACCAGTTAGGTGAGGGTTCATTCTTTCATGTTCTCCTAACATTGTGCACTACTTATCACAAATTATTTACTTTGCATTTTTTAAAAATTTATTAATGTGAATATCTAAACTGCGCATGACCACTGGTATCTGTTCTCTTCTTATTTCTTAGTAAAAGAAAACTAAAATTGTATATGCCATTAGGGCTTCTCGTTAGAGAAGTCTCATTAGACTACAGCGCCTAGCCTCCTTTTCAGATGGCCATGACCCCATGATTAAGTTGTGACCTAAGAAATGTTAGCAGAGTGCTGTACAAGACCTTCAAGAAATGTCATTAAGGAAGGTCTACTCCCATCTTTTGGGATCCTGGTACGGCACTATTGGTTAATGCACCAGACTGCAAAGTCATTTGAACTGCAAGGTTGGCAGTTCAAACTCACCAGCTGCTCCTTGGAAACCCTATACAGGGTCGCTATGGGTTGGAACCAACTCAATGGAACTTGACACAACATCTTACACCTTTTTTATTTCCTACTGTCTAAAGTGAGTATCTTCACAACTGGACAAATACACAACATTCCTATCAATGGAGAAAAGATTGAAGTTGTCAAGGACTTCATTCTGCTTGGATCAATTATAAACACTCATGGAAGCAGCAGTCAAGAATCAGACAATGTATTGCATTTGGCAAATCTGCTGCAAAAGACCTTTTTAAAGTGTTGAAGAGCAAAGATGTCAGCTTGAGGATTAAGGTGCGCCTGACCCAAGCTATCGTATTTTCAATAGCCTCATGTTCATGCGAAAGCTGGACAGTGAATAAGGAAAACTGCAGAAGAATTGATGCTTTTAAGTTATAGTGCTGGAAGAGAATATTGAAAGTTCCATGGGCTGCTAAAAGAACAAACAGATCTGTGTTGGAAGAAGTGCAGTACGAGTGCTCCTTAGAGGCCAGGATGGCCAAACTTCGTATCTCATACTTCAGACATATTGTCAGGAGAGACCAGTCGCTGGAGAAGGATATCATGTTGGTAAGGTGAAGGATCAGAGAAAAAGAGGAAGACCCCCAGTGAGATGGATTGGCAAAGTGGCAGCATAAATGGGCTCAAGCATGACAACAATTGTGAGGTTGACTTAGGACCAGGCAGTGTTTTGTTCTGTTTTGTGTAGGGTTACTATGAGTCGGTACTGACTCAATGGCATCTAACAACAACAAAAGTGAGTATATGTTGGTTGGAAGCTGTGAGAAATAAGTCTTGTTGGCATAGTCCATCTTCAGGACTGAGAGGAGTCTTGAGGGTAGCAGGCTAGCATAACAAAAGAAGCTCAGGGGAGGGGAAGAACTAGAAACTTTAAAACAAGAATACACCCATCAAGGAAATAGGGGAAGCTCATTGGGAAAGGGAAACTAATGTTAAATGAGATTGCTCCCAGTAGGGACTAGTAGGTACCCCTTGGGGTAGATTGAAAACTTCATAGTACCCAATAAAAAGGGAACTGGAGGATGGGCTTTTTCAAGACCATGGAATAAAACTGTTTGCAGTATGGCCATGTGGTGTATCTGCTCATGTCTACTGGGTTTGGCACCCAATTTTGTAAAATTGAATAGAGAAAACCTCACTCTCCCTAAAATGAGTACAGATTGGATTACTTGAGTGTTTGTTGGTATGGACAAAGTTTCCCACAGAACCATGGAAGTAGAAACCATATGTTAAAGAAAATAAAGAATTTGATGACCCAAGAACCTAATACTATGGACATGTTATTAGGAGGGACAAGCCCCTGGAGAAGGACAACATGCTTGATAAAACAGAAGGTCAGCTAAAGAGAAAGACTCTAAGGAGAAGAATTGACACAGTGGCAGCAGCAATGGACTCAAATGTAACCACATCTGTGAGGATGACACAGGACCAGGCAGTGTTTTGTTTTACTGCACATAGGGCTGCTATGAGTTGGAACTGGCTCGACGGCACATAAAAACAACAACCTAGTAATCACTTGTGCTTACTTATCAACTATAGTCAACATTTTCACATTGTTCACCACATCAAAAAGTCTGCTTCTTGGTATATATGGCATCTGTCTTTCTCTCAACTGCACAGTACCTATTTACAGAAACAAAACTTCTTTTCAAATGTACTGTCTCTGACAGAAACAGAATGCCCAGTAAGCAAGATAAGAACAGGATTAATTGCGTTTACTTACTAGTCTGTAGTGGAGAATTTCACATTTTTCATATGTTTGAGTAAAAAATATATATGTGAAGTTTGTCAACTAAGTAAATTATCCATTAGACATTTTGGAAATTGACCAATATTTTATGAAATAAATATTTTATGAAAATAATAACACATTTGTATATTTTCATGTGATAAAGTTTCCTTTCTTGTACATTAAAAAACTTAAGTTACAAACAATTACTAATCAATATTCAACTAAATAAATAATTTTGGCTTACTTATTTTACTTGCTCTAAACTGAGCTTGTCTTTTTCAAAGCGAAATTCAATGTTCACTTTTGACTTCTCAATAACTGAGTAGAAGATTAAAAAAAAAAAAATCTATTTTTCCTTTAATTACTACTAAATTCTCTGAAAATATATTGATATAGTTTCAAAATTATAATTAGCATGGTATCTGGCACCATAGCTAAGATATCAGAAAATTTGATAAAATCTGTGACTGTGAAAACACTAGCAGCAAAGAAAAGATAGTAAGAACACATGCTTGTAGCATGCACAGAAACCATGTCTGTTGAAGTAGCATTGCAACTGAGTCATAACTAGAGCTCTGACCTGCGTACATGAGCAGCTTCATAAAGGAAATTAGCCTCGAATTTTAGACTTGAAGTTATGGGGATACACAAATTTATTATTTATACATAACTTTATTATCATAAGCTGGACTTATGAAAACTGTTTTTGCTGTTATCATTAACTACAAGAATAGTCTATTAAAAATGATAACATTTGCGTTGAAAACACTGCACAAAAATTTTAAAGACAGCCATTTGGGTGCCACCCCACTACAGTGGTGTTGTCTGCACTCCACACACACCCTTAGCGACATCACTGAGGATATAACTAAAGTCCAGCAGGTTTTTATCTTATTGGATTGGGAAGGCATGAAATTTTAGTACCACATAACTATTCAATTTATAGAAGTCATCTGCTATTTTTTTGTAGTCTTGATCTGTATGATTTTACATAGTAAATATTCAGGTGTTCAACAAATGCATCAACATCATATTTTCAACAGTTAGAAATCAGTTAGATATTTTAAATAATGTAACAATATTAAAGATGGTCAGTTTCAATAACTGAACATATTTTACAATGCTACTTGATTGTGTGGCACTCATTTTCTTATAGAAATTATAGCCTTAAATACGAGAAAGATGAGAAGTATATTACATATAATTTTTTAAATGTAAAAATCTCATTTATAATATCCATATTTTAAAAATATTATTTGCAACGTCAACAAGCAAAGTCATTTTTTTAAATTAGTGGACTAAATTTGGGGAATTGTGGCACATTATCCCACAGAAATAGCCCATCAAACAAATATGCCAACAGGATAAAAATACTTTGAATCTCACATTAACAATAAATAAAATTGGTGATGTAGTCCCTAGTTATTGGTTCCACATTGATCTAATTTATTTCACATTAAAGTCTTATAATAAAAATAATTCTACAAGGTATTTTTGTTTCCAAAGATAAATACTATAAACAAAAATAATTGTTTTAATACAGACCAGTGAAAACAAAATGACATCTAGTGTCATTTTGTTTAATAACAGAGATTATCTTCTCTAGAGACAGTAAGTTTTGTCCTCTCAAATTATCACATGTTATTTTTTAATTGGACTCCTGGTGTGGCCCTGCAGGATCAGCACTAGACTGCGAACCACAAGGTCAACAGTTCAAACTCACCAGCTGCTCCTTGGAAATCCTATACAGGGTTGCTATGAGTCAGAACCGATTTGATGGCACTTAACAGCACAAAATTCCTTAATAAATCAAAGTCTCTCATTAAACAAAGTTATTTAGTATAATATTTTTTAGGGCAATTCCATATTATTTAAAATACCTCCTCTCCACCTTATTAATTTTCTATGGTTGTTGCAACAAATTACCATAAACTTACTGGCTTTCAGTACTATATCTATTCTCTATTATTCTAGTGGTGGTGTGGTGGTGTGCTGTGACCCTGAGTAGGGTTTCCAAGGTTGTAAATCTTTACAAGGGCAGAAAGGCTTATCTTTCTCGCATAAAATGGCTGGTAGTTTCGAACTTCTGACATTGAGGTTAGCAGCCCGACTCATAACCACCACTCCACCAGAGCTCCTTGGCTTCTTCTAATTCTAGAGACCTGAAATCTGAATTCAGTTTCACTGACCTAAAGGTAAGGAATTAAAAAGACTTGTTCCTTCTGGAAGCTATGGTAGTGGTGGCGGAGGTGTGTCGTGGAGTTAGTGTGCCGACTCACAGCGACCCTGTATAGGGTTTCTGAGGCTGTAAAACTTTACAGGAGCAGAAGGCTGCATCTTTTTCTACAGAACAGCTGGCAGTTTCAAGCTGCTGACCTTGAGGTTAGCAACCCTACTATATCCACTACGTTACCAGAGCTTCTTTCTGGAAGCTATACGTAGTGGTTACGAATCGGGCTGCGAACCTTAAGGTCAGCTGTTCGAAACTACCAGCCACTCCGAGGGAGAAAGAGAAGGCTTTCTACTCTCGTAAAGATTTACACCCTCGGAAACCCTGTACAGGGTCGCTATGGGTTGGAATCGACTCGATGGCACTTAACAACAACAACATAGGAATAATGTATTTCCATACTTTTGTAGCTTCTACAAAGGAGCTGTGGTAGCGTAGTGGTTACGAATCGGGCTGCAAGCTGCAAAGTCAGCAGTTCAAAACTACCAGCTGTTCGGCGGGAGAAAGATGAGGCTCTCTGCTCCTGTAAAGATTTACAGCCTCGAGAACCCTGTACAGGATCGCTATGAGTTGGAACCGACTCCACGGCACACAGCCACCACCACCAGAAACAGGCTGCTTTACTTGTCTTATTTTTACTATATTGAGTTTCTCTTTGTTTATGTATTTTTTGACACACATCAACAAATTCTAATTCTAAATATTCTTTCTGACTTTACCTGCAAATGTAACAATACTTCTGCTAATCCTAAATAAAATTTCACAAATTAAAAACACAATCCTCCAGACTACCAAGTGTACCTAAGATATCAGATGCCAGACACAAGTCTGTGATTCCTCTGACACTCTCCCACCATTCGTCTGTCAGTTTATCATACTGTGAAGCCTAGCATGTTGCCATGATGCCAGAAGCTACACCTATGGTATTTTAAATGCCAATAGGGGCACCCATAGTAGAAACATTTCAGCTGAGCTTCCAGACTCAGCTTGACTAGGAAGAAGGAGAGGCAAACTGTTTCTGAAGGTTCAGCCCCTGAAAAACTTATGAATAGCAGTGGAAAACTGTCAGAGAACATAGAATATTGAAACATAATGAATAACAGCATAATATTGTCAGATATAGTACCAGAAGATGAGCCTCTCAGTTTGGAAGGCAATCACAATGTGACTGGGGAAGAGCTGCCTCCACAAATTATAGCTCACCATGATAACTTAAATGAAGTAACACTTTTGGGATATTTATATGCCGATGCAGCAGAACTCAAAACGATGGGAAAAAGTTGTAAACATCCATTAATAATCAGAATATGGAACGTATGAAGTATGAATCTAAGAAAATTGGAGGTTATCAAAATCGAAACGGAACACATAAAGATTGCTATCCTAGGCATTGTTATTATTTTTCTTAAGTGTCGTGAAGTTGGTTTTGGCCCATAGTGACCCTGAATAGGGTTTCTGAGGAGTGGCTAGTGAGCTTGAACTGCTGACTTTCCAGTCTTAAAATGGACTGGTATCATTTTGAGTCAGTCAATCATATAGTTAACTAAACAAGGAAGGCAAAATTGAAGAGGAATGGCTTCATAGTCATCATAAAAAAACATTTTGCTGTCTGGAAGTAAAATGCTGTCTATGATAGAATAATATCCAGTGTCTGCTCTGGTATCGTAGTGTTTACGAATCAGGCTGCGAACCTTAAAGTCAGCAGTTCGAAACTATCAGCCACTCCGCGGGAAAAAGATGAAGCTTTCTACTCCCATAAAGATTTACACCCTCGGAAACCCTATACAGGGTCGCTATGGGTAGGAACCGACTCAACGGCACTTAACAACAACAACAACAACAACAGCTAATGCCATTATTGTTCAAATGTATACAACAACCACTAAACCAGTGATGATGAAATTAAAGAATTTTTCCATCGTCTTCAGTTTGAAATTGATAAAAGAGGCTTTCAAGATACATTGATAACTACTGGTGATTGGAATGCCAAGGTTAGAAAGAAAGAGGTAGGATCAGTAGTTGGAAAATATGACCTTGGTGACAGAAATTATGCTGAGATCACATGATAGAATATTTTCAAGACCAATGAGTTATATTTCAAGACCTGAGACTTATTTTGAAACTCTTGGTGTAGTGCTGTAGGATCAGTACTGAACTGTGAACCACATAGTCCGTAATTCAAACCTACCAGTTGCACCTTGGAAACCCTGTACAGGGTAGTTATGAGTTGGATGCTACTAGATAACACTTAATAAGAATAATTAAATAACATAAAAGATGACTATACACATGGACCTTACCTGATGAAATACACAGTATTCAAATTGACTACATCTATGGTAAGAAATAATAGAAAAACTTCATGTCATCAGCCAAAACAAGGCCAAGGACAGACTGTGGACAGACCATCAATTGCTCATATGCAAGTTCAGACTGCAGTTGAAGACAATTAAAAAAATCCACGATAGTCAAACTATGATCTTGAACATAACCCACTTGAATCTGAAGAGTAGATTTTATCAGAACTCAGCTGGATAAAATGATGGCTGTGTGCTGTGGAGTCAGTTCTGACTCAGCGACCCAATACAGGGTTTCCGAGGCTGTAAGTCTTTCTGGGAGCAGAATGCCTCATCTTTCTCCCACAGAACAGCTGGTAGTTTCTAACTGCTGACCATGTGGTTCGCAGCCCGATTCATAACCACTATGCTACCAGAGCTCCTTAGAACTTGACTAGAGGAAGAAAAAAAACACAACAATTTTTGATAAAGGAAACAAGTGTAAATTGCTATAGTTTGATGAACTTGACCTATACTTATGATGAAGTAGCTCAAAATACCAACTGAGAGAGGAGGAGTCTCCATATCAATTATCAATCCTATCCCCTCTGTATACAGGGAATAGGTACGAGCAATGAGGGGGTGATAAAGGCATGAAGTGACTGGCTTACAACTTTTAAGAAGGAGTTTAGCTTAAGAGTGTGCAGAGGAAGGTAGAGACCCCACTGAATAGCTTTCATCTTGTCTAGATGGGTCTGGTGAAAGAGATAGGGATACAATTCTTATGATTCAATAGTGAGTAATTGTTAGCATGAATGATTGTGACTGTCACAACTGTAAATGTAGAAGTTTTGTAACAAAAAGAGGGACTGGGTGCTGGCAGCCAGGTGGTGGGTATGGAGGAGTTTGTAATCATTGCAATGAAACAATGGTGTAAAGCTGATGTTCTTCCATGTAAACTATCACTCAGTTCATAATAAAAACTTAAAATAAAAATAAAAAAGATTTGATGCTTTAGATACAAATTAATGAACTTTAGAATTGTTCTGGAATGACATCAAGAACATCGTACAGAAAGAAAATAAAAGATCATTAAGGAGACAGCAAAGAAAGGAAAAGACCAAAATGGATATCCGAAGCAACTCTGAAAATTGAATTCTAGCATAGATTTGCTAAGGCAAATGAAATAAATAGGGAGGTGAAAAAGCTGAACAGAAAATTATCTGTTTGCTATAAATTTAGGGGTTTTCCACTAAATCTCAAGGTGCCAATTAAAAGTTTGGGAGAAAGCCCTTTTCAGTTTTGACCCTCTGTTGGCTCACACTACTCCCTTAGGTTTGAAAATTAGCTAAAAAATAGTTTATGGAACTCAAGAAAGTACTATATTTATGATTACAAATTTCTATAGCAAAACAGATGCCAATAAATAAGGCAACATTTGACTTGTACTATTGGAACACAAGCACTGTTGTCCCAATAGTACATGTTACCCTTACTCATGAATCAACATCTATCACCAACTGTAATACTCTGAGCTTCATTGTTGAGTCTTTATTGAAGCCTAAAGGCATAGACATGATTAACTGAATGATTATCCATGTTACTGGATATATCTGCCACCTCTCCTGTCCTGATTTGGAATGGCATCACGTGATGGGTCTTTCTGGCCTGAGCAGCCCCATGCAAGTGTTACTTCATTAGCGTAAACCATCAAGTGTGGTCTGAAGGATGCATACATGGATAACAAAAATCTAATCACTGGGGAAATCCCATGATTTTGATATTATCTCTCAGGAACTGAAGACACATTCCAAATCCTTTGGATAATGTTAACTGCAAACTCATAGCTCCTTTTTCTGCCTTCGAAACCTACAATTTTAGGTTAAATCCTTCTCACACAGACCCATTTTTCTCATTCTCTCTTCTCTCTTTTTCTTCCAAGTTTTAGGACTATTAGAATATGTTAGAGTCCTGGTGTGGCACTGAAGGTTAATGCGCTGGACTGCAAGTCAGTTTGAACCACAAGGTTGGCAGTTCAATTTAACCAGCTGCTCCTTGAAAACTATACAGGGTCGCTTTAAGTCGGAACTGAATGGACGGAATTTAGCAACAGCAACAACAAAGGATTATATTTTGTCTCCCAAATAAACCAAGTTATACATTAATTTAATGTCAGCTAATTAGCAACCTTGAATCCGTTTGCTACCTTAATCCCTCTTTGTCATGTAGTCTAACATAGTCAGAGGTTCTGGGAATTACGACATGGATGTCTCTGTGGGGCCACAATTCTGCTTATAATACCCACAGTTGGTGTATTATTCCCAGTGAGTCAGGAGATGAAGACACATATCTTTTAGAGCTTAATTAACCAAATGCTGTAAATGACATACTGAGAATTAATTTTCTCAACTTTTGGATAAACATATACTTATTTATCTAATTCATACAGCAAAACTTTCATTAGGTATCTGTTTCATGCACAACACTGAGGATTCGATTTCTTAGGGAGTAAGACAGATGATTCCTCTGCTTGGAGGCAGTTTATCCTTCAGTGGGGGAAAAGGTAAACATACCAGAACCAGTGTGAATGCTACAAGGAGATATTCCTGAAACACCTTGAGTGTACAGTAGGGTGTCTTCAAACTGTCAGAGATGGTTGGTTCTTTAAGAGGAAGACAATTATTAAGTACAAAAGTATAATTTCCTACTAGAAAATATTAGGTACTGAGGAAGATGAAGATATTTGGGAGCAGAAAAACCTCCCAATATAGTTCAAATTGCAGCATATAGAAACCTGTCTTGGTCTTAGCACTATTTGTGATAAAAACAGTCTCCGGCAAAATAACTGGAATGTGTAACCATGTCAGGCAAACTCTCAGATTGTTACACTAGTGATCAGATTGTTAGAAGACACATCAAAAACATGTAGGAAAGAGTAATGGTAGATTTTACCACAATAATATAGCAGTGCAGTGTATAGGCAATCTAAAGAGAACATTAAGCTCTGTGGGAGCAGTGCTGGAGTATAAAGCCATTTTCTTTGTTACTATAGAAACAGAAAAATGTCAACTATTTTTAGAGCTCTGTTCTAAGATTCAAGCAGCCATGCTTGTTATCAGTATGCTTAAAGATGCCAGAAGCATATGCCAAGCAATATAGATAAAAGTTTAAGTTTGTAACTTAATTTATTTTCTTTAGAATCTTTTAATAATATGCATATCCCTTCACATGTAATGCTAACTGAGTGAGTAAATATCCACACTTTATGCAGCAAATTATATAAACAAGAATTATTTTATATACAAATAGATACAAAATAAGTTGCTTCCATGTTTTCAGGGGTGAGTATAACATTATAAATGGTGTAATTAACTTGGTACAGACACTAAATTAGTTGGCTTCTGTTATCACTTAGCTAATTTCTTTCACCTTCAATAAACATCTACTAAAATCCAGGCACCCCACAAGCTCCTGGAAATGTAAGGATTACAAAGATGCCATATTTTATACAGTGCACATATTTTTAAACATAAGTTTGATATTAAGATGCATTTTGTTATAACATGTAACAAAAAATTTTGGACAATCAAATGTAAATTAAGAAGATTTCCTTAAAAAAAGGTTGCTAGTTTTTGCCAAGATGTAAAATGTAAAATGGATTCATGTTTAACTGAAACTTTCTTTGGGTTTGATTCTTAATGAAACTCCTTTGGCCAACAAAAATCTAAAAATACACCTGTGCAATATACCTTAAATACTTACAAATAATGAAAAATTAAGGCTTTTTTATGGATAAGATATGAACCGTGTAATTACAGAAAATCAGTCAGTTATTAGAATTTGGAATGATCAAGAGAATAACCATTAATTGTTAGAGAGACAGAGAGAGAGAGATAATGTTGTTGTTAGGTGCCATCGAGTTGGTTTTGACACATAGCACCACTATGCACAACAGAATGAAACACTGCCCAGACCTGCACCATCCTCACAATTGTTGTTGTTAAATGTGAGCCCATTCTACTGCTAGTGTACCAATCTGTCTCATTGGGGGTGTTCCTCTTTTTTGTTGACTATTTTCTATACTCCTGATAATATGACAAAGTATGAGAGAAGAAGTCTCACCATCCTGTCTTCAAAGGAGCATTATGATTGTACTTCTTCCAACTCAGATTTCTTTTTTCTTCTGGCAACACCATAACTTAAGTGCATCGATATGATCTTCAAAATTCATTGTCCAACTTTCACATGCATATTGTTGTTGTTGTTGTCAGGTGCCATTGAGTCGGAACCGACTCATAGTGACCCCATGCACAGCAGAACGAAACCATGTCTGATCCTGAGCCAACCTCACTACCTCCGCCACACTTGACGCCATCGATGATGTTGCCTGGCTGATCCATCTTGTTGGGGGTCTTCCTCTATTTCTCTGACCCTCCACCTTACCCAGCATGACATCCTTCTCCAGTGACTGTCCAAAGTATGAGAGAAGAAGCCTAGCCATCTTGGCCTCCAAGGAGAACTCTAGTTGCACTTCTTCCAAAACAGATCTATTGGTTCTTTTGGCAGTCCATGGCACTTTAAGTAGTCTCCTCCAACACCACAACTCAAAGACATCACTTCTTCTATGATCTTCCTTATTCACTGTCCAGCTTTCGCATCCATATGAGGTTATTGAAAATACCATGGCTTGGGTCAGGCGC
>NW_006408527.1:37144813-37155481 GCF_000296735.1 Chrysochloris asiatica | reverse complement strand
AGTAATGAGCAATACATCTTGATTGCATGTTTGATCTATTTCAGATTGAAGAAGTTAGTAGAATTCTTCTATTTCATCTTCACTGGCTTTAGTGGTTGGTGCATAAATTTGAATAATAGTGGTATTAACTGGGCTTCCCTGTTATAGATATTCTGATATAGACCATGTCTTTTTTTTGTGTGGTAATTTCTGAGTATTTGATACTTATGGAAAGTGTCAGATTGACATCCCTGGATACCAAAGTCCTCAATTTGTGGCTTTTATAAGCCTTGGGGAAGCTTAGTCTTCTCAATGAGCCCAGTCAACATAGTTAGAGCAGAGCAGTTTAAGCAATAACTGGATGGCTCAGGACTTGGCCTCTTCAGTGGATCTGTCAGCCAATGCACCAGTTAACTCAAGAGCAATTTTTATGATGTGTACCAGTTTCATAGGAAAGTGAATACATAGCTCTAGGTTTTACAGTTGCCTCAAGAAACAAAGAGTCTAAACTAATTGCAAAAGCTGTTACTATTGTCATTGTGTTTAAAGGGCTATTGAGAAAGTTTTTGCAATGACTTGTACCTAAAATCATGACTTTTACCTAAATTATATAATCTACCTAGGATCCAAACATAAAACAGTACAAAACAAAAAAATATAAATGCAGACCTTGTGTGTTTTATTTATATGACCAAAAATATAGACCTTGTGTGTTTTATTTATATGACCAAAAATAAAGAAAATAATTTTATCTTTCCATTTAGAATGTTTAACAAAGTTATCACCATAAATTTCAATCAAGCAGCATTTGATTTCATAAAAGCACAGTTAAAAAAAAAAATAGAAGCATATTCTGTGTAAAATCTATCCTTCTGAGTTGTTGAAAATTTGGAAGAAGACTACACAGATGCATCACATCTTTCTTAAGGCTCTGTAACACAGATGTGAAAATTCAGAGACCACTAGGAAATAGAGTTGTGATCTATTAATATTAAGCTAAAAGGGAAGATAGTAGACAGATCAGAGTGGGAAAACTTGGTCACTAGAACAGGGTTAAGAATAATGAAAAGTAAAAAGTTTATATGCTTCCTTCTCACTTCTGTAATGTTCCAGTTGATTCATTGTCCACAAAATGGCCACTAGAGACAGAATTGTTGTTGTTGTTGTTAGGTACCATCAAGTCATTACTGACTCATTTTGACCTATGCACAACAGGATGAAAAACTGCCTAGTCCTGGGCCAACTTCACAATTGATGCTATGCTCACTGAGCCCGCTGCTGGTGCCACTGTGCCAATCTATCTAATTAGGGACTTTCTTCTTTTTTGTTGAACCTCCACTTTACCAACTATGATGTCCTTCTCCAGGGACTGGTTCCTCCTGGTAATACATCCTAAGCAACAAAGGCAAAGTTTGGCCATCCTGGCTTTTAAGGAGCATTATAATTGTGCTTCTTGAAACACAGTCCAAACAGCAAGAGTCAGTCCAGTTCTTGCTAGGAGCAGAGATCAATCTGTTTATAATACAAAACTAATAAAATATTCTTAAACCAAAAAGGTAAAGTTTTTTCTACCTTATCACCACACATGTTACACAAGGAGATTACAATTTGTGAAGGAAAGACATCTGAGAAAAGAATAAATTCAAATATGAGGTTAATAAAATGTCTTAAAGTGCAGAGCAGATATGGCCAGTCAGTAATACTGAGGTCTCTTTGTCTGAAGCAAATTTCCAAAACCCATACCCTTAAGAAGAACAGAATCTAAGACCATAATTTTAGCCTTTTTTCCCTCCATATGTCTGTAGGGGGAGAGGGAAGAAATAAGAAATCTAAGAAATAAAAATGAACATAAAAGAAAGACTAGAAACTGAATATATAAAACAACATGAACATAACTTACAGAATTAAATGAAAACAGAATTAAAATCAATCTAAAATATTTTAAATGAGTTAAAGACAAGTAATGACAACAAAATCAGATATTCTTATTGTAGAAAATATATTTGAATTTAAAAAGATCAAAACTGGGATTAAACACAGAATGTATACAGGGATAGCTGGAAAATTATGACAAGGAATTCCTCAAAGGATACACATTGGTGAAAGAAATAAACAATTGAAAAGGAAGATGAGAATATATGGAGGCTGTTATGTGCCACTGAGTGGATTTCAAATCATAGCAACCTTCTAGTGACTTCAAGTAACAGAGTATGACTGTCCCATCTACTTTATAATCTTTACAGGAACATATCACCAGGTCTTGTCCCCCTGTGATCCACAGGATGGGCTCAAACCACTGACCCTCTGGTTAGCAGCCAAGTGTTTAGCCATTGTGCCACAAGAGTTCTTTGAAATATGACTAATTACTATCATATTCAATAGACCAGCTCTAGAGACATCCATGAAAAAAAAAAAAAAAACAACACAAAAAAATCATCAAGAAATAAAAACAAAAACTTAATTCTCAGAGAAACTACACTAAGACAATGATAAGTTAAGCAAGAATCAAAATGGAAGCAAATTAGTAAATTAATATATTATTGTCATGTAGAAATAAGCAAGGAATAGAAATGAATAAAGCAAACATTATTACAAGCAAAACTAAATTGCTAATGATAAAAGATGCAGTCAAGTCACATAGGAAACATAGGAACATAGGAAAGAAAGAAGGAAATGTAAGATGATGAGAGTGCCTATAAGACTCATATGGAGGCATCACCTGACCTCCTCCTATTTCACTAGAGGGAGGAAGAGAATCGCCACCAGTATTAGCCCTTTAACAATTCCTATAAGGCAGTGAGCTCTGGTAGCATAGTGGTTACGAATCGGGCTGCGTACCGCAAGGTCAGCAGTTCGAAACTACCAGCTGCTCCGCGGGAGAAAGATGAGGCTTTCTGCTCCCGTAAAGATTTACAGCCTCGGAAACATTGTACAGGGTCGCTATGAGTCGGAACCGACTTCACGGCACATAACAACAACAACGTAAGGCAGTAGTCAGCTGGGTTCCACAGTCTGTTGCAGTGGCTACACAAAATTCACAGCTAATACTCATGATCATGGGGTTTATTAGGGAAGTAACAGAAAACAACTGAGGATCAGAGTACATTTATTCAGCTCTGTCTTGACTCAGATGATCAGTCACTGGAACCCTTGGTCTCTGCCTGCACAGACAAGTGTTTCAAAGTCCTTTTAGTGCTGCCAACAAATGTCTTAATGGCATCATATGCTGCAAGCCAGCCTCTTGCAGAAAGGCACTGTGTTACTCAACTGTGAGCCAGGAAGTCTGCTACTCTGTCTCATGCTCCCAATGCTGCTGCCTCTGTTGCCAGTAATGCTCCATGCAGAAATCTCAGGGTTTAAAGGAGAAACAAGGCTGGAGGACTCTTTCTTCATGCTCAGGATATCCCCTATTCCTGCTTCTAAGATGGCTCATTGTATACCCAGTAGGAACACAACACTGATGAATCATCTCATTAGATCTCCATGCACCTTATTTACATTTAATTAAATTTGGAGATATTATTTGAATCATTTTAAAAACCTAACAAAACTTAAGGAAAGGATAATTTGAATAATGGCACAACATATGTGTGTTTGTGCCATATATATATATATATATATTTTTTTTTTTTCTAGGTGCCGTTGAATTGGTTTGGACCCCTAATGATCCTATTTAGGGTTTCTGATGAGCAACTGGTGAACTTGAACCACTGAAGTCATGGTTAAAACTGACCATGAAGTCCAGTGCATTAACATATATATATATGTACATTAACCTACATATATAGGTAGTCCTGCTGTGGCACTGTAGAAAAAGCAATGGATTGTTAACTGCAAGGTCAGTGGTTCAAACCCACCAGCTGCTGTTCGGAAACTCTATACAGGGTCACCTTTAGTCATAACTGACTCTACAGCACTTAACAACAATAATATGCACATGTTTGTGTGTGTATATATATATATATGAGTGCTTCAAAAGTTTGTATAAAAATTAACTTAAGATATTAAAAAATACTGGAATTTTTCCATGAACTTTTTGAAGCCTCCTTGCATATATATGTTTGTGTGTGTGTGTAGACTATATATATGTAATATAAATGTTACACTCCAAGGAATTACACATTTATTTGGAACATATTTCAAAAACTGGACACGCAATATTAAAAAAGAAGTCTCAAAAAATTTGACAAAATTAATATCTTAAAATAAATTTGACAAAGACAATGTCTTAAAAATCATATTGGCTGACTGCAATGAAATAAAAATGGAAACTACCAAGTATGAGTGTGTGTTTATATACATATATATGTTGTTGTTGTTAAGTGCCATCGAGTCGGTTCCGACCCATAGCGACCCTGTACAGGGTTTCCGAGGGTGTAAATCTTTACGGGAGTAGAAAGCCTCATCTTTCTCCCGCGGAGCGGCTGGTAGTTTCGAACCGCTGACCTTAAGGTTCGCAGCCCGATTCGTAACCACTACGCTACCAGAGCTCCTTATATAATATATAAATTAATTAAACAAGAAACAAAACATATGTTTAGATAACATTTGCATCTGTTATTAAGTATATATTGTTTATAGAGAAAAGTTATGATTAATTTAAAATTCTTAAAACTGAGTGAAAGTGAAAACATTTTAAAAACATGGGACTACTTGGTACAGTAAGAGTAAAAAGGACACAATCTTACATAACCAACTGCTCTCCAATTGATTCTGATTAGTAGAAACTCTATAAAGGACAGAGGAGAACTCCTCCTAGGGTTATAAAAATTACAAATCCTTATGGGAGCAGACAGCCTAATCTTTCTCCAGCAGAGTAGCTAGTAGATTTGAACCACTGACCTTGTAGTTAGCAGCCCAAAGCTTAGCTAACTGCACCAACAGTACACCCCAATTTTAGGTAGAGTCAGTAAAAAGCAGGAAAAATTCTAAACACATATCAAAATATCCTATTGTAAAATTTGAAAAAAGATAAAGAAAACAAACCCAAAGGATTTATAGGGAAGAAAATAACAACTGTAAGAGTAAAGGTCAGTAACATAAAACAATAGTGACCCTGAGAAAAATCAACATAGAACATTAACACAAAGACCTGTTTCTTAGGAAAGATAGTAAATTGGACAAATATCTCAAAAAAATGATTAAAGTAAATGAAAACATGCAAATAAAATACTGAATGTAAAAGAAAAATAATTATAAACACATCAAAGATTAATAGCTTAATAAAAGAGCATAGTGAACAAACATGTATATACAGTGATACATTTGAAAACATAAAAAAAGCCTAAAGTGTTATGTTTTCATTCATTCACTTCAAATGACTTTTTCTTGATAAGTTCTGCTTTAAAGGTTTTGTTTTTATCCCCGCTTCTTTTTCCTGATAAGTTCAACATCTGGGTTATCCTGGGCTGATTTAATTTTCTTCTTTGTTATCACATTTTCCTGATTCTTTTTATGTTGCATAGTTCAGACTTGCATCTTATGCAAATATAATGTTGTATATACTCTGGGTTTTGCTGCAAGCTCTTAAAATTTTTGAGGGTTTTGTTTTGTGTTTGTTTTTATAAGGAAGTAGTTGTGGTAGTTAAGGTTTTATAGCCACTTGGCTGGTCCAGAATTCTCAGTAGGTTGGCAGTTAAGATTAAGTAATCTATCAATATGAGACCTAATATAATGTAATCATCTACATGATGAGATTTTCTAAAATCAGCCAGTCAGTTGAAAGGAGTTTCCTCAGAAGTATGGCGTACTTTCAAAGCATTGGATATTTGGGCAAAGCTTGCTTGCTTTTTGCTGAGTTTGGATACTGCATCTGGCTCCTCATTTAACTTCTGGTTCTTTAGATTTGAGCCAGTGACCTGTCATCTTACCTGATGAGCTTGGATTCATTCATCTCTGAAGCCTGCCTTCTAACATGCTGATCATCGGGTTTATCTGTTTGAGACAGGAGAAGCCTCCAGCCTGATATCTGACCTGTAGACTTGGAACTTGCTCTCCTCTACAAATGTGTGACTAATTTCCTTGATATAAACCTCTCTGTATACATATATACAAAGCAAGGTTTGTTGTTCAAACTCAACAGCTGCTCATTGGAAAGAAATCCTATACATGGTTGCTATGAGTTGGAACACACTCAATGGCACTTAACAATAACAACTATATATAGATATATACATGTGTGTGTATGTATATATCTAGATAGATAGATAGATAGATAGATACACATATGCATATACATCTCTGGAAAACTCATCCTAAGACATTCGGTAACAGGAGTGGGATCTAGAAAAACAAAATGATAAAGATTGGCTTTCTAAATTGATTCTCAAATTTGACTAGCTTTAAAGTCATTAATAATTCTGCCTCCACTAGTAAAGAGGGTACTATAATCCATTCAATGAGGTGGTAATATGAATATGCAAATTACCACCACAAATAGATTGATCAAGTATTGTTGTTGCTCTTAAGTGCCATTGAGTTCATTCTGACTCATAGCTACCATGTATAGGGTTTCTGAGGACTGGCTGTTGAGCTTGAACGGCAGATTTTATAGTTCAAACCAAGCCTGCAGTCTAGCACATTAACCTGGAATGCCACTCTAGGACTGCAGATCAAGTATTAGTGAAAAGCAAACCTCTAGGTGATGGTATGTATTATCTTTCTGCAATTTTGTCAAAATGAGATGTATAAGAAAACTGGTTTGTTGATCTTATTTACAATAGACCAAGTGATAAAGAGATGAGCTCATGACTTAATAGTCATAATTTAAGGGCTACTTAAAAAAAACCTCTATGTTTCCATTTATGTCCTTATAGAAAGCCTTATTTCTTATAGTATTAGAGCTTATATTACCAAATACCAACCCCAGAGTCTTAGAATGAGAGTAGCTGAATTAATTAGAGCACCAAGTGAATTCCCAATCTCAAATGATGTTTGATATTCAAATGCAAGCATCAATTGGGAAGAAATGGAATTCTGAAATTTGGGACGGGAACTTTTGGGCAGATAATCAGATAGATGGGACATTGAGCCCCTAAATTCTGTTGAATGACTCTTGCTAAGAGCACCACCCCTCACATCTGTAAGCCTTTCTACCCATATTTGATGAGCTTAATCTAACTGTGTCTACTGAAATGGTGCCTGGGGCATTGTCTGTGTCATTTCCTGAGGCAGATGCTTAACTAGAAAGTACTGAATAGTTGCAGGAAGCAAGCCCATCCCATAGTATTGTTTTTAGACCAATAAATATACTTAAGTCTCAGCAATCCTCAAAAGGTGAAGCACAAATTATGACACAATAAGAGGCACACTACACTGCAAATGAATTGCTTGATTTTTCTAATGTGGATAAGCACAGGGAGGATATATGTGAGATTGACTATGAGAATGTGGTATAATAATGCAAATATCATAAAGCTGGATTGATCCAAATTTATTGATATGGATCCACTAGGCACAGATTCTTCATTCAATGTTCAGTTGGAGTGATTAGGAAGGATTTAATAGATTGACTTAATAGGTTGATTCATTGAAACATGGATTGTGCAGTGGCCTACAATAAATCAAGTTCAAGTACCAGCCCTGTCTTGGTATACCATAAAACAATGGCTTAGGTAAATTGGCATATTACTGTGACTTTATCAGCATAGATCTTAGGACCACATTTGGAGTGCCCTGAAGATATATACTTTGCCACAATCATGAAGACCAAATTTGTGAAGGCAGCCCAGCCTTCTTGTAGACTGAAGTGACTGATATTTTATGTAATCCAGATTTGACAGGGAGAACTGCCCACCTAGCTACAATGGAGCTGATTGGACTCCCATGGTGGTAGGGCTCAAGTGGCAGCACTTAACCAATAAAGAAAAGTTAGACATGGTTACCATAATGGACAACAGAGCATTCAAAGCACTAATCAGAATAATTTAATTCTTATAAATGTATGGTGTTGACTAGTTAGGCAGTGTGTTCCTAGAAGAAAAACAGATAGGAAACCTACAAAATAATTACTTGATCTGTACAGGTGAAGTCATTCTAGGTCCAGTAGAATGGCCGTCTAACTTGAATCACCAGAATAGAGAGCCATGGCTCCTCAGTCAATCCCTAGACTTGAGCCAGTGACACATCTATAATTACTTCAATGAAGGAGAGACCAGGTTCCCTTGAAGGACGCCATGCCACTATCAAAACTTTATACTGTTTGTCTTTCTCCCAGACTTCTCCAAGGGGATATAAGGCCTTTTATAAGACTGACTAATCAATCGGGAAAAAGAAATGATCAGACTTTTCAGAAATTACTGGACACTGGTTTTAAATTGACAATAATTTCAGGAGATGCATACAGGTGCTAAGCTGACAAGAGGTGGATTGTGATAGTTAAGGTTGTGTATTAATTTGACTGGGCAAGGATTCTCAATAGCTTGATAGTGAGAACTTAGTGATTCTCCATGACAAGGTCTAGACATTAGTCAACTGAAATGGACTGCTATTGGCTTCTTTGAATCTCACAATCATGTAGTTTACTATACAGGGAATGACAAATTGAAGAAGAATGGTGTGGCATTCTTGCAAAAGAACATTTCAAAATCTATCATGAACCACCATGCTGTATGTGATAGGATAATATCCATGCAACTACAAGGAAGACTAACTGGTGCCACTATTATTCAGATACATGCACAAATCTCTAAAGTCAGTGATGATGAATTTGAAGAATTTTACTAATTTCTTTATTCTGAAATTGATCAAGCATGAAACCAAGATTCATTGATAATTACCTGTGATTGAAATGTGAAAGTTGGAAACAAAGAGGAATGATCTGTAACTGCAAAATTTGATAGAAATGACACTGGAGATCTTGTGATAGAATTTTGCAAGACCAATGACTTATTCATTACAAATGCCTCCTCATCAGACGGAATACAGAGGAATCAAATTGACTTCATCTGTGGGAACAGAGGGTAGAAAAGTCCAATATCATCAACTGTGGTACAGATCATCAATTGATCATATGCAAGTTCAGGCTGAAGTTGAAGAAACTTCAAACAAGTCCATAAGAAGCAAAATATGACCTTGAATACATTCCACATGAATTTAGAAATAATCTCAAAAGCAGATTTGATGCATTAAACACTAATGACCAAAAGTTTATAGTTGTGGTATGACATCAAGAATATCATACCAAAAGAAAGCAGAGGTTCAACAAAATGCAGGAAAAGATCTATCATGAACCAAAATGAATGTCAGAAAAATCTTTGAAACTTGCTCTTGAGCATTGAGAAGCTAAAATGAATGAAAGAAATGAGGAAGTAAAAGAGCTGAACAGAAAATTTCAAAGGGCAGCTCCAAAATATAAAGTAAGGTATAATAATAAAATGTGCAAAGACCTGGAGTTAGAAACCCAAAAGGGAATTTATGTCTCAAGCTGTTTTAGACCTGAAGAAAAAGTCAAGTCTCAACCTGAAGGATTTTAGGGGATAATAGTGAATGTTTCAGAAAGCATCAAAAGTAAATGGAAGGGGAGACCAAATAAGATGGTAGATCAGGTGGAAGTGTATTGAGGGGTTCTGCCGACAACAACACAGAATACCGGACCAAGTAGGCTCAGGGATGGTCCCAGAACTCTGAATCACATATAAAGGAATATTTATAAGGTTATAAGACTTACAGTTGGGGGAGTTTGTGGCAGAAGAAAGAAATGCATTGCTTTCTGGTTCGGGACGCTCGCTGCTCCAGGAGCCACCATCTTGTGTGGAGCCCAGCGGGGGAAGGATAAGAGCGGCCACGGACACCTGACAGAGATGCGGAGATAGAGGTGTGGACATTCTTTTGGTATCTGTTCATTGGTCCCTTGCTGTCATCATACCTCCATTCTGGTAACTACAGGGGTGCCTGAGCTAGTGGATACCCCAGCCCCAACCTCAGAGGGTTCTACTACTCATGCGCACAGATCTCCAAGCAATTTAAAGAGACAGTTTCCACTTAAAGCGAAACTGTCACAGCCGTCCCTGAACTGTTTATAACTAGAAAAAAGGCCTGGACGAGGATTGTGGAGTGGGACAAGCAGACAAAAAGGAAATAGGCTGAAAATTAAATACTAAATTACATCACAACGACCAACAGTGGCATCCTGAAATTTCTCAAGAAGAAGAGTGAAAAGGAATCCCATCTCCTGATCACATCTACCTGGAGGCAACCAGAAGGCATAAAAAATACAAAAATACATACCCATCTAAGTATTAAGGCCCCAGATAACTCCTGAATATGCCAAAAAAAAAAAAAAAAAAAACAGAAGCAGATGACCATATCTGCACGTGTCCAGAAACGAGATAAAGTGACTGAGGCAAATGAGCTGGAAGTAGACCTACACTCCATACTAGATGATAGGCAGGCTTTGGAAATGCCTGAGAAGGAATTCAGAAAAATGATTATAAAATGTATCAAAACACTATACAAGGGAGTTGAGAAAAATAAGGAAGATGTCAGGAAAGCACTACAGGAACAATCAGATAAGATAGATAGAGCACTGGAAACAATTCAAAACCTACAGAAAAAGAGCAAAGGAGTAGAATTGAAGAGATAGAGGCCAGAACTAGTGAGCTAGAAGATAAATCTCTCAACACTACTAACATAGAAGAACAACAAAAAAAGGGTTAAAAAATCTGAAGAAGGCCTAACATTCATGTTGGA
>NW_006408527.1:37133162-37143036 GCF_000296735.1 Chrysochloris asiatica | reverse complement strand
GCTGGTGGCTAAGTGCAGAATGTGCACTGTGGAGATGTAATTTATTAGACATGCCTGAGTGGTTTTATTTGTTTGTGTGTGTGTTTTTTAAAAAGCTAAAGTGGATATAGAGAAATATTGTTAACTGATGGCACATGGAGGGGATTATAATCATTGTAATGATACAAGGTATATGATTTGTTGAATGTAAAACTGATGATACGCCCTGTAAACTTTCATTCAATCCACAATAAAAACCTTTAAAAAAAAAAGAAAGAAAGAAAATGGAAGGAATACACAGAGTTACCATACTAAAAAGAGATGGTTGATAACCAACCATTTCAAGAGGTAGCATTTTACCAAGAACCAATGGTACTGAAGGAAGAAGTCCAAGCTGATCTGAAGGCATTGATAAAAATCAAGTGTATAGGAATTGCTGAAATAAAAATTGAAATCTTTCAACCAACTGATGCAGCACTGGGAGTCATCATTCATCTTTGCCAAAAAAAAAAAAAAAAAGGAAGACAGCTATCTGGTCAAGTGATTGGAAGAAATCCATATTTGTGCTCATTCTAAAGGGAAAGGAAGCATCCCAAAGAAATGCAGAAATCACTGAATATCATCAATATCACATACAAGTAAAATTTTACTTAAGGCAATTCTAAAATGGTTGCAATAGTATATTTACTGGGAACTGCCAGAAATTCAAACCGGATCCAGAAGAAGTTGTATAACTCAGCAGAGGGCTCATTGCTGATATCTGAAGGATCTTGGCTGAAAGCAGAGAATACCAAACGATACTTAGCTGTGCTTCATTGACTGTACAAAGGCTTTCAATTGTGTAGATACTGAGAAACTATGGGTAATGTTGCACAGAATGGGTGTTCTAGAACACTTAATTGTACTCAGGAGGAACCTGTAGGCTGGTCAAGAAGCGAGGGTTTAAAATTAGGAAATGTTTGTGCCAGAGTTGTATCCCTTCACCATACTTCTTCAATCCACACATTGAAAAACTAATCTGAGAAAGTGGATTATATGAAAAACAAAGTGGCAATAGGATTGGAAGAAGATTCATTAACAAGCTGCGATATGAAGCAATCTTACTGGCTAGAAGAGGACCTAAAATACTGATGAAGATCAAAGACTACAGGCTTCAGTAAGAATTCCACCTCAGCGTAAAGAAAACACAAATCTTCACACCTGCACCCAAAATTAACATTATGATAAATGGAGAAAAGTTTGAAGTTGTCAAAGACTTCATTTTGCTCAGATACACAGTCAACACTCGTGGAAGTAATCAACACTCAACAAATCAAAGAATGTATAATGCATTGGGCAAACCTTAAAGGACAGTTCAACTCTGTCATAAAGAGTTGCTATAAATTAGATTAGACTTGACAGCACTAAATTAGTTTTTGGTGTTTTGTGTGTGTGTGTGGGTAGGTGGGGGGTAGTTGGTAATATTTATGAGTGCAGATCTCTAGGTCTTTCTCCAAATGGATGGGTGGGTTCAAGCAGCAGACCTTTCAGTTAGCAGCCTAACAACTAGGACTCTTTCTCCAACATACAGAAATTTCTTTTCCTGGTTCCTCTGACCCAAAACTTTACATGATTTCTGTGAACTTTAACCCTATTATAGTAAGACTAGCTGACTAGGACTTATTTGTAGAATGTGACCGTGAGCTATAAGGGAAAAACACAAAACAAAACTTTTTTCCCATGATTCCCCTGCATTTCCACAAGTACTCATATTTGTGTTTTATAGAACTATTAAGTGGGTATTTTATTCTGATTTCTTGTTAGTAAGCAATTCAATTGTATATTGCTTTATTTCCCTTTAAGATCCTGGTGAATTATCATTTTTAAATTTAACTAATTTTAAAATTATCAATTTTAAAAAAGCATTATCATTTAAAAAAAATTATTTATTGAGAAATTTTTATGTGCTTGTGAGCTCAGTGGTTCTCAAGGATAAGCACTGGCCTATGAACCACAAAATCAGAGGTTTGAGCCCACCAGGTGCTCCACAGGAGAAAGACGAAGCTTTCTGCTCCCATAAAGATTTATAGTCTCAGAAATACTATATAGGGTCACTATAAGTTGGAACCTACTTGGCGGCACTTAAGAATACATTATGTGCCAAACATTGTGAAGACAAAGATGAAAGGTAGAGTCCGTTTTCTTAAGAATCTGGAAATTTAAAATGAAGAGAGTAACAAATGGTGGTGGTGGAATAATCATAAATCTTTATGGGAGCAGAAAGCCTCATCTTTCTTCAGTGGAAGCCCTGGTAGTTTCTACCTGCTGACCTTGAAGTTAGCAGCCCAACTCATAATCACTGCACTGCTAGAGCTCCTTACTGTGTGATAATGATAACAGCAGATACAATGCACAGGATGTTATGAGAATTTATAAAAGTTTCCTAAATCTCACTAAAAGAAGTTATTTCAGAGCTGAATCTTGAAGGATCTGTAGAAAGGAGAAAAAGCGGTGTGTACAGGAGGAAGTTCTAGGTATAGAAAGAACAAAAAGAAAACACAGGTTGACTAAGAATGGGGCTAGAGCAATTACATAATCCATTATTGTGTACCATAAGTGGTAGGATATTGATTGGAAGATTAAAAAGGACTCTGTAAATGAAGGAGACTTGATTTTATGACACTGTGTAAATGAATGGGGAGGTCTAACGCAGGGGAAATTAGATGAACTGGAAAGCTGTTGCTGTACACCTGATGATGGGGGAAATATATTTGAAGCAAATAAAGAGATACTTTTTGGAAGGACAGAGATGACTTAGGGGAGCTTTTGAGATTGAATTGAGAGTTTGGTAATGAACTTGTGTTTCAGGTGAAGGAAAACAAGTCCCAGGATATTTCAAATTCTTGTTTGCTTTGTAAGGCAAGTTCTATTAAGGATAAGTTTAGAAACTGTAGATTTGAATCCCAGAAAAAGAAGCTATGTTTTGTTGAGATGTTACAACTTGAAGTGGTTAATTTCTCAAGTGAAGATAACAAATGGGCACACGGATTGTGACTGGAAAACAATAGACATGTCTGGGTTGAAAGTATATTTTTGAGAGGGTTTTTAGTTATCTAATGCTGCATTTCAAGGTTACCAACTGCTCCTCAGAAACACTATACAGGGTTGCTATGGATAGGAACCTACTTGACGGCACTTAAAAACAACAAAAACAACAATTCTGCTATAATAGAAATGCCACAAATAAGTGGTTTTGAATTCTAATAGTTTAAGAGACTAGAAGTCATAATTCAGGTTTTCAGCTCTAGAGGCAGGCCTTCTCTTTCTGTTGGCTCTAGGGAAAGGACTTTGTCTCTTTTGAGCATCTGCTCTAGGATATTCTTCATGTGGCTTGGCATCTCGCTTCTCTCTGTTTCTCTGTTAGCTTTCCAGTCTCTTTTATATCTCAGAAGAGAGAGACTCAGGACACACTATACATTGATCTTGTCTCACACTACTGTAACAAAACCAACCCATTCCCAAATGGGATTATAAACACAGACACAGAGGTTAGGATTTACAATAAATATTTTTAAGGGACACAATTCAATCATAACAGGGGCCTTGGCATTATAGAATGTCATAGGTAAAAGGGGTATTGGAAAAAAAATGTATTTTCCAAGAAAACTTCCTCAAATAGAAAGTTAATGTATCCTGTGCCATTGCAGTTGATAATCTCAATCAAACTGAAGGTCAAATGTGAATTTATTGAGTTTACATCCAGACCTATTAATACTGTGCTGTCTTATACTATTTTTCTATGTTAAGGATTACTCTGCAAGACTTGAGAATTTTTAAAAGCACATGCCAGATATGCAACTGACACAGTTGACTTCATTTTGTGAAATCTCAAAAGAGAGACCTTCAATCTTGTCCAATATTTGTATTCACTTTTTTCAATGAAAAAGGCAAAAGATAGATTAGAAGAATTAGAAAAGTAGTAGAAATGAAAAATGGAGTATGTTTTCCTAAACCTGATTTAGTAACGAGCAAAGGATCTGACAGAGTAAACCTCACTCAAGGAATTGCAGCTTTATCTGTCTAAGAACACAATCACTGAGATACTTCCTACAATGTTCATTAAAATGTGAAAGATACTTCTGAAACTAATGATATAGAAATGCTAAATCACTGAGCATTCCAAGGGTGAAAAGAGTTAGGCAAGTGTGCAGCTATCACCTGAGGATAACTTCTTGTTCAACAAATTTTGAGTTTTTTTCTCCCTGAAAATGAAACAAAATATTATCATTGATGATTCACTATGTCTTCCAAAAACTTATATAATATGCTCCAAATAACTAGAATTTTCCCATAACTGTTTTAAAAAATAGCACTTAGATCAAAATCAAATGTATTTTCAGTGTAATAGCCCAAAAGTAATGTAGAATGTTTGAAGATTAAGAGAAGAGATTTCTTCTCACCTATCAATGTAATTGGATCCGTTTTCATCCCCAACCTTTAACCAACATAAATGCTGTGACTATTCAAGAGAATCTTGATACAGCTTATTATGTCAACTGTGAGATGAAGAGGAGTAGTATAGTTGAACTCCCTTTTATCATTATTTCAATAAGTGTACATTACGCTTAGAGTGATCAAAACCATAGATATGTGAAAAGCAGCAATGAAGCATAAAAATGTACTTCAACTGTTGAAGTAGTTCTGTGCCACTCTCAGATGTGTGTCCATTGAAGCACTGCCCCACAGTTAAGCTTGGCTAACTGATAGTATGGCCTGGAATATTTCTATAATTGTGATGTGTTGAAAAGAGTCTGCAGACAAAAAATAGCACTGAGACACCCCGGTCTTGGTAATTACTACCTAGCAATAATTTAAACTTGAAAATGTTTTCTTAATTTCCATGAATCAAGTAGAATTTGGCCTCTAAGGGGTTGCTTCGGTTCTGAGACTCTATGTTGCTGTAATTTGTTTAATGATTTGCAGAGGCTCCTCTATAGTCCTTTAGGTAAATGTTCATACCCCAACTTCTGTTAAAAACTCTTGATCCAGTTAAGCAGACATATTTAACTCTTCATGCTCAATACTCAACAAGTTGCACATTCTTTATACTGGAATATTAAGGAATATTAAGATATTATCTAAATAATTTTTTTCACTGGATATATAGATATTATTGGTTTTAGTTGTTATTGAGTCTGTTCTAGCTCATGGCAACCTTATATATAAAAGAACAGAATGCTACTCTGTTCTATGCCATTTTCATGACCCTTAGTATGTCTGAGCCCATTAGTGGGGCCATTGTGCAAAACTTTATCATTGAGAGTTGTCCTTGATTTTTGCTGGAAAATCTTGGAGAAGGAAAAATATCAGCTGGAGTCATAATCATGCCAAAAAATGTCAATCCTGGGAGGACTCCATTACCACCACTGTCACTGCAAGTAGAGATCTAGGATGCTGTCCTCATATTGTTGGCCCTGTCACCCATGCAATTGGCATTGTTACCACACCTATTCCTTTCAGAAGGAATTTTCCATTCTACTAATTTTTATGTGTTCATACCTAAGCTTCTAGTGGATAGAAAGGGCAAATATTTGTCTTTTCTAAATTTGTAAAAGGGAGAAGTCTTCAAACATAGACAGTAGGACAGACTAGCAAATGTCTACAATAAAGAAACTCAACCAAATCCACTGTCATAGAGTTGATTCCATCTCATTAAGACCATAGGAGCTCAATAAATAGCCACAGAATCAATAAATGGATGAACACATGAGTGATGTACACATGAGTCATTTGCACATAAAAGCACTTCGAATAGAAAAAGACATGTATTGTCATGTAGAAGTTTTAAGACTATCATGACCTTGATTTATTTTCATATAAAAGTATATCAGCAGAGTGAACCTTATTGTGGAGTTTAAAAGAAAACAAGAGCAGAAGTGGCGTGTTAAGAAGACAAGAAAAGAAAACAAAGATTATAACAGCATTAAGAAAACTACATCTCCACACTGAGTTCTTTTATTTATTTCTCTAGAACTTTTTGCTCATTTACAAATGAGTCTTTTTCAGGCAGATCTTTGTTTTCTTATGAATGTATTTTATTTGTTCAAACATGATTCTAATATAGGTGGAATAATAAATCAGTAGATATAAAATAGTTATATAATTCTTATTGATTTGTGAGTATCACATATTTATTACACTTATTTTAGTGAAATCTCAGAGGGGAAGGGTGTCCTCAAACAACTCCCTACCACCTTATTAGCAATATGAAGTTGAGAATTAAAACTGCAGTCAATAGCTAGAGCTGATTTACTGATAAAGCTAGATCAAGCAATCCCACTTGTAGCATTAATTCCCTAACATATACATCAAAACTTTGGGACAGCCTATGCAAGTATGATGACAAAGCACAAAGTCTATATTGCCCCACATTAGTACAAATGGATGACAAAGAGAACACACACAGAACATTTCTTTGCTTACTTCAGATATCTCACTTCCATAGGGAAAGATGAAGTGTAGAGCAAAAATTTATAATTATTCAAGATCTCAGAGAATCATGAAAAACTAAATTCTCATCTGGTATCCCAAAACTTTATCCTTTAAACTTGGAACTTTACTATTCATTTTAAGACTTAACCAGAATGTAACCACTTCACTCTAGAGAGATCAGCATGAATCAGGATAGCCCTGTTTTCTCCGCACTGGAGACACTGCACAATTACAACTGTTGCTCTTTTGAGGCTTCTCTTCAGTCCAATATTTCCTTTCTACAATTTCACTATTTCTTTCACTCCTCAGGACCAATTTCCTTTGAAAAAGAATACACTTGCTGGTTCTATTTTCTTGTTTTATGCTCACTCTTTAAACCATAACAATTTCACTTGTCACCCTTTACTGAAACTGTCTCCCTGAAGGTCATGAGAAAGTCGTAGTTCTAAATTCATTATATGATGTTCAGTATTGTGTTTCAACTGTTCCTCTCTCCAAGTTTACTGATTCTTCTTTGGCTATTATGACAAAATCTCCTGATATCTCATTTATCTGTTGTGAATTACAAGAACCCATATTTATCCATCTGTCTTTTCTCTATGAATCTGTCAGTGACCTGTGTACTCCCATAGCTGGAACTACTTCCTCTATACTGATGACATTAAGATCTGTATCTTTAATTCTTATGTCTTTCATGAGCTCCAGATACATATTTTCTATGTTTTGGTAGACATTCCACTGAGTTTTACATAGGCAACTTATTTAAGGCTGGCTCTTTCATCTTTAATGCTCTCAAATGCTTCTCCACAACAAGAGCATAGAAAATTTCACCAGAATTCACTCAAACTGTTGGTGTCATCCTAGACTCTTCCTTTGTCATGGCATTCCACATAGTCAGTCATCAAGATTGATAGAAAATTTTTACTTAGAAATAAAATTTCATATATCAAAACATGCACGAAGCCTCTTCATCATCAATTAATGCATAATTAATGCTCCAGTCTATCTAGTAATATTCATTTTCCTAATAAGTGGTTGTTAAGTGCATAGAGTCAGGTCTGATTCATAATGACTCTGTATAGGGTTTCTAAAGAGCTGCTGATAAATTTGAACAGCCAACTTTAGAGCTAGCAGTCCAGTGCCACACCCCTAATAGGGGTTCTAATGAATGTGCATAGTGAACATTTCTTTTCAATAGATTCTATTCAAGCAAGACTTCTTTGCCTACCTGCAAAAATTGCATGGAGGCCATCTCTGATCTGTTCTAGCTTTACAAGAGGAAAGGAGGAGAGTAACCATCACCCAAGCGTGCTTCCTACAAAGTAGACATAACTCCATCCAACATAACTCCATCCTCCAACCTCCCCTCCCATGGCACTATACTGTTTTCTGCTGGGTTCAAAAATCCATTGCAGTGACTACACAAAACACACATGCAATACTTATGATTATTGGGTTTATAAGGGAAGTTAACAGTGTACTATTTAGGATTATAAACAACTCAAATTAGAGTAGTTCTCTGGTCAGGAGCACCTGTTCTCAGCCATATTGCAGCTCAGTCTTTCAGTCACATGACTACTTTGTCACTGCTCTGCATTGAAAATGTTCCAAGATCCTTTTGTTGTTGTTGTTGCTAAGTGCCACTGAGTTGGTTCTGATTCCTAGCAACCCTGCAGAGAATTTCCAAGGAGCATCTGGTGAGTTTGAACCACTGACCTAAGGTTCAAACTCACCTTATAGCCAATGATTATCCTATAGCACTATATCAGGACTCCTTTAGCCCTGTGGCTAAGTGCCCAACAGGCATGCCATTGTGTAAGCCAGTCTTCTGCCCAGAGGCACTCAGCTTCACTTGGTTCTCGGTCTCTCTGTGATTCTGCTTTTGCTACCAAAGCCAGATCTGTGCCAGATCTCAGGCTCCACTCATGGCTCTTCTCTTTTGATGGTCCTGGAATTTTCCATTCCTGCTCCTGTGATGGTACGTTTTAAACCTAGTCAGATGTCAAAAATAATCTAACCCCACCTTAGAGACCTATACACACATTGACATGGTCCCACCCAATCATGGTACCCTGCTGGTGCTGCTGGGTAAGTACTGGAATGCTAATGGAAAAGCCAACAGTTAAACCTACAGTTAAACTCCTTGGAAACCCTGTACAGAGTCACTATGAGTCAGCACTGATTTGAGAGCATTGAAAAATAACAACAACCCAATCCTTTGGTGGGAGTTATAAAGTCCATAGCTAGAAGAGACATAGTAAGAAAATTCACTGTACCACACCACTTCAGGATAAAATTATATGTACTTCAGTTATGTTACTTTACTATCTGATCTACTACTGACAAAAATATACATACACTATTTTGTTGTCTATATATCCCTAGGATTGAGAGCTACTTAAGAGTATGCAAAAAGCAAACAAACAAAGAGAAGACCACAGCCACCCAGTTGATTCCAATGCATAGTAATGCTATAAAGTCCTAAATCTACGGTTCAACATCTAGCACAGTGATTGAAAGGCTGAATCATGACATTTGTTGAATAAATTAAGGTGAAAAGAAAGTTTGGAAGTATTTGTTACATTCAGTGGTATTATAAATATAAAGACAGAGAGAGACACATTTATTACCAATTGAATGAACTTGGATGACTTCCAATGAATGTAAGAAATTCCAAACAGAAAAATACCATTGCGATAGAATTATACTTCCTCATGTTGAAACTATACTATATTATCTCTGGATTTCTTGAAAACATGAAGTAACAATTATCTGCATTGCAGTACCTCCTTCCCATTAACAACAACAACAACAACAACAACAAAAAAAAAAACACGTTAGGTTTCTCTTTATATGTGTATATTACTAAACACAAATTAAAAGAAAATCTTGGTGTTATAAATAGTACAAAATGATGGTGGTTAAGGAGCTCTTGTAGTGTAGTGGTTACGAATCGGGCTGCTAACCTCAGCGTCAGCAGTTTGAAACTATCAGCTGTTCCACAGGAGAAAGATGAGGCTTTCTGCTCCTGTAAAGATTTACAGCCTTGGAAACCCTGTGCAGGGTCGCTATGAGTTGGAACCGACTCCACAGCACATAACAACAATAACAAGGTAAAAAGACAGACAGGAATCCAGGACTTTCCTTATTTTTCACCACATTCATTTGACAAGCATGGCTTTTTCAATGGTCCTATTTCAATAAA
The DNA here is from genome assembly GCF_000296735.1 of Chrysochloris asiatica. Classification (NCBI taxonomy): domain Eukaryota; kingdom Metazoa; phylum Chordata; class Mammalia; order Afrosoricida; family Chrysochloridae; genus Chrysochloris; species Chrysochloris asiatica. The sequence continues at coordinate 37,133,381 of NW_006408527.1, read as the reverse complement.
AATTTATAGGACTACAAAATTTTAAAAATTACCAATGTAGTGATGCTATAGGATAAGTTCTGGACCACAAATTCAGTGGTTCAGACCCACCAGCCACTTCTCAGATCTCCTATACAAGGGTGCTATGAGTCAGAACCAACTCGACAGCAGTTAACAACTATCTATCTATCTATCTATCTATCTATCTATCTATCTATCTATCTATCTATCTATCTATCT
>NW_006408527.1:37132521-37133062 GCF_000296735.1 Chrysochloris asiatica | reverse complement strand
TCTATCTATCTATCTATCTATCTATCTATCTATCTATCTATCTATCTATCTATCTATCTACATAATGCACAGGAGGGTGAGTCAAAAATTATCTGCTCTCTAGGTGTAGAATTTATCTTAATCAATTTTTAGAAAAGATAAGTACATCATTTTCAACATAACCTTTTTGTTTTTCAATATACTGTCCATCTGTCAACAGGCTTTCTTATTCACTTAATAGAAGATGTTTTAGACTGACCTGTGAACCAAGAATGCACTGCGATCTTCACATCTTCATCAGAGGTGAATCTTCATCCTAGCAAGGCTCCTTTCAGAGAAACAAACAGGTGAAAGCCCAATGGAGTAGGATCAGAACTATAGTGACGGTGCTTTAACACCTTAAAACAAAGTTTAAGCTTCAGCTCTTCATTAAACAGCTCACCGTAATGAACAGTTGATTGTTGAAACTTTTCCTAATAGTGTTCAAATACTGGCCCTTGAGAATCCCAGAAAATTGTAAGCATCAATTTTATAGCTCGTAGTTGACTTTTTTTTTTTTTTT
>NW_006408527.1:37105130-37130306 GCF_000296735.1 Chrysochloris asiatica | reverse complement strand
ACTAGAAAGCAATAGATTTCTTGCTTCTGCCACAAATTCCCCCAGCTGTGAGCCTTCCAACCTTCTAAGTATTCCTTTATATGTGGTTCAGAGTTATGGGACCATCCCCTGAACCTGCTTGGTCAGGTATTCTGTGTTGTTGTTGGCGGAGCTCTCTGCTATACGTCCACCGATCCGCCATCTTTTTTGTTCCTCCTGGTGGTTGACTTTTGAACTCTATCTTGGTCAGTAATTGAGGATGTTTCCATTCCATACTTTGCTGTTGACCCTTAAGTTCGTAGTGATGAATCCATGTCTAGTTACCAGCAATTACTTTTAAATAAACCTTTACCAACCTTCTAGTATCAGTCCAAAATTTTTTTGCAGACATCCAAATGCTTCTGTTTATGCTCTTCTGTGAGTTGTTTCAGAACCCATCTCGCACAAACTTTTCAAAACCAAGCCTTTCATGGATTATTTCATAAGCAAGGCCATGAATGATTTGCAAATGATTTTCCACATAGTCCATTGTCACTCATTTTTTTAGAGAATCATTTAATGTGCCTACTCAATGTTATCATCAGCATAGACTTGACTAGGCATTTTAATATAACCAGAGTGTGAATAATTTTTGACTCATCCTAATGTATAAGATTTTATATGGGCTAATGCGTCAGACTGCAAAGTCTTTTGAACTACAAGGTTGGTGGTTCAAGCTCACCAGGTGTTCCTTGGAAACCTTATACAGGGTTGCTATGGGATGGAATCAATTTGACAGCACTTAACAACAACAACTATATCTATCTATGTATCACTCAATATATATAGCTGTTGTTAGGTGCCATCGAGTCAGTACTGACTCACAGCAACCCTATGTACAATAGAATGAAACATTGCCCAGTCCTGGGCCAACCTCACAATTGTTGCCACTCTTGAGCCCATTGATACTTCCACTTTGCCAATCCATCTTGCTGGGGGGCGGGGGGGGAATCTTCCTCTTTTTCTCTGACCTTCCACCTTACCAAACATGATATCCTTCTCCAGCAACTGGTCCCTCCTGACAGTATGTCCAAAGTATGAGAGACGATGTTTGGCCATCATTTCCTCCAAGGAGCACTCTGATTGCACTTCTTCCAACACAGATCTGTTGGTTCTTTTGGCAGCCCAAGGCACTTCCAATATTCTCCTCCAACACCATAACTCAAAAAACATCAATTCTTCTATGGTCTTCGTTATTCACTGTCCAGTTTTCACAAGCATATGAAATTATTGAAAATACCATGACTTGTGTCAGGTGCACCTTAGTCCTCAAGCTGACATCTTTGCTCTTCAACAATTAAAAAAGGTCTTGTACAGCAGATTTGCCTAATTCAATACATCATCTGATTTCTTGACTGCTCCTTCTATGAATATTGATAGTTGATCCAAGAAGAATGAAGTCCTTGACAACTTTAATATTTTCTCCATTGATAAGAATGTTGTTTATTGGTCCCATGGTGAGGATTTTTTTTGTTTTTTTTTACATTGAGATGCAATCCATACTGAAGGTTGTGGTCTTTGATCTTCATATGTTGCATATATATTTATAATATTTCATGTGGGAAGTCTGTTTAAGAAATATGTATCTTTGGCTTTTCTCCAGCCTGAGTTTTAAAGTTTTACAGAAAGACCAAGTTGTCCTTAAGTTACTTTTCTGTTAACTATGTGATCCTGTTCTTCCAGCTGCTTCTGTAACGAGGCACATGTTAATACAGTTTTCACATGGTGTCTTTGAAACAACTCAGTTCATAGAGCATAATACTTGAGAAAATGTGTTCAATTGAGAAAGCAAATAAAAAGCTAACTATTTATGGAATAAACTTCACATCTAAAGTTCAGTATTTTATTAAAATGCCAGCTATATTATTTATTAAATTCTTAGTGTGTTGATTAAAACTTGTAAATTGATTTTTTCAAGGATATTACTTTAAATTGACATAGTTGCATGCCACATGGTACTTTTTCAATTTATTTGCTGAGGTACCACACATTTATGATGCTAGATACCAAATCATATTAGAATGTGCAATAAGAGCTATTGGTTTAAATGTGTAAATAAATGCTCTTTCTGAGCAAAATTACTACTTGCTCTCCAAAGTATATTGGGAACTCTGAATCCTCCATGACATTGGAGAAATAAATTAGTATTTGTCCTGTGAATGAGTTTTCTATTGTTGTTTTAAGAGCCATAGGATCAATTCCAACTCATAGTTGGTGGGTTTGAACCACCAGCCTTGTAGTTAGCAGTCCAATGCTTATCCTACAGCGTCACACCAGTAATTTTATTAAAAATTATTGAACTTTATCTTCCTTCACAATGTTCTTTGTCAAATAAATGGATGAACTGGTTTAGCTTCTAAAAGTAAAACAGAACAACAAAACAGAAACAAAAACAAAGCAACAGTTTTGAGATCAGAGCTAATCAAATGTTAAACAAAACTCAAATGGATATTTTCCCAAATTTATTAAGGTTTGCAATAACTTTATCGGAATGCTTCATCACATAAAGCAACTACTTTTAAATGAATCCGGCATTTTAAGGAAGATCAGGAATACCTCAAAGGTAAGTCAAGAGAAGAAAAATTATCAACGTTAATGAATGAAGAAATGGTGGCTGAAGTGCAGAAGAATTACCATTGCCGTAATAGCTACCAAGGTCTGAATTTCACATGTTTAGGCATTTTCATCCTAAGTAAATTTCTTGGTCTCAGCAAGCTTTCACTTGGAAAGGTGGCAAAAGCATTGATTGAAGATCAACTAGCTCAAACATCTGACCTTTCCATCAGTTTTCAAAGTAAAATCAAAACTAATAAAGGCAATTTTATGAAATCAATTGTAAGTGGGCAGTCTTGAATTTACAAATGCAATCCAGAAACCAAGTTCCAATCCAAGCAATGACTTCCAAGATACGCTGTGCTAGTTACATTTAAAGCACACAAGGTAGCTTGAAAAGTTATGGTGACTAGTTCTAGGAATTCCACAGGAATAAACTTGATAGATTTTCTTGAAGAATGTAGGATAATCACATGGATATATTAGGAAGAAGTTTTCAGAAAATTGAAAACTATATTGGTGAGAAAAGGGCCAGGAAACTTTCAGTGGGGAATTTTTGTTTTACATCTTCACATGAACCTGCTCATTCTTTAAGGGTAGCAACGGTTATCCTATAAGAATTTTATGGAGAAACCTAACTCTATTTATCCCATTGAACCTATCTTACTCCTTCAGAAACTCCCCCCCCCCCCCAAACTCCAAGAACATTGAAAATGAACAGTTTCAGTCCTTCAAGAATGGCAAAACTGCCATGTTGACATGGTGCAAATCAAAGAGAACAGTATTTTGAGGGGAAGAATTAGAAATGGAAAAGAAGTTGTGGACCTAGATAGAGGATATATTGAGAAACAATAGCTCCATATATGGATATTTTTGTTTAATAAAAATTTAAATGGTTTTGTAACAATGCTTTTTGACTTACCCTTGTATAAGTTCTTTCTCAGGAAGAAAGGCATTGAGATCTGTTTCTATAAGGATTGCTGCTGTTGCTATTTACTGTTGAGCCAATTGTGACTCATAGCAAGCCCATGTGACAGAATTTAACCAACCCATAGGGTTTTATCTGCTATATTCTTTACAGGAGGAAATCGCAGATCTTTGTTCACACACAGAGGCTGGTGTGTTCATTGACATTTGGTTAGTAGTTGAGTACTTAACCACCAGACCTCCTTGCATACCTATTGCGGGTGTTGATTTATTTAATACGGCCCATCTAGCACTGCATACCAACACTCATATGTCAGTTTGTTGTTCTGTAGTGTCTTGCATGTTACTATAATACTAGAAATTATGCTAAGCTTATATTAAACACCAGTAGGGTTACCCATAATGGACAGATTCCAGTGGAGCTTCAAGACTAAGACAGACATGGAAGAAAGAGAGGTGGGCCACTTCTGAAGGGCTACCCATTGAAAATATGTTGAATAGAAGTGAAACATTGTCAGATACAGTGCTGGAAGATAATTCCCACTCAAAATGAAAAGAAACAACTGCAAATATCCATTAAAAACCAGAATGAGGAATGTATGGATTATGAATCTTAGATAATTAGAATCCATCAAAAATAAATAGAAAGCACAAAGATCATCATCTTAATTATTAGGGGAGCTGGAATAGATTGGTATTGGCCATTTTGCATCTGGCAATCATATGATTTGCTATGCTGAGAGACAAAAATTGAAGAGGAATGCTGTCCAATGTACTGTCAAGAAGAGCACCTCAAGATAACAATACTGTCTATGATAAGATAATACTCACATACTTAACACCGAAGATCTGGATGCATGATAGCTCCTTAAGATAAGCCTCGAACTGCTAACCATAAGTAAGTGGTTTGAATCTGGGGAAAAAAAGATAAGGCTTTCTGCTTCTGTAAAGATTTACAGCTTCAGAAAACCTATGTAAGTTCACTATGAGTCAGAATTAACCCTACAGCACTTTGACAACAGGGAAGACCAGTTAATAGCACTATTATTCAAATTTATAGTTCAAATACTATAGCCAATGATGATGAAATTGATGAATTCTACCAATTCCTTCAGTCTGAAATTGATCAAACATAAAATCAGGATGCATTGACTATAACTGGTGATTGTAATGCAAAAGTTGGAAACAAAGTGAAAGGATCAGTAGTTGAAAAATATGGTGATGGTAATAGAAACAATGCTGGCTATTGTATGATAGAATTTTTTTTTTTTTTTATTGTGAATTGAGTGATAGTTTACATGGGAGAACATCGGTTTTACACTCATCATTTCATTGCTATGATTACAACCTCCTCTGTGCATCATGATTCAGTAATATTTACTTCTATTCCCTCTGTTTGTTTTGTTTTTATGGGTTTTTTGGGGGTGGGGTGAGTGTACACAAAAACAGTAGGAATATATAATCATTTAAACAACCAAAGGGCACATTCTGCAAGCCTGCCTCTTGACCACCAGCACACAGCTTTTCTCTTTCAGCGAGTCTAGACCAATGACTTATTCATTGCAGATATCTTTTTCAAACAACATAAACGTTAACTATACACATGGACCTAACCAAAATACAAAGGAATTAAATAGACTATATCTGTGGGTAGTTGCAATGCCTCAATAGCACCAGCCAAAACAAGGCCAGGGGCTGATTATGGAACAGACCATTAGTTGTTCATATGCACGTTCAAGCTAAAAATGAAGAAAATTAAAACCAGTGCACAAGAGTCAATGTAGGACCTTGAATATATCCAACCTGAATTTAGGGACCATCTAAAGAACACATTTGATGCATTAGATACTAATGAGCAAAGAAGGAAGTTGTGGTTTGACATTGAGCACATGATACAGGAAGAAAACAAAAGGTTATTAAACAGACAGTCATGAAACAAAAGACAAAATGAATGTCAGAAGAGACTCTGAAACTTACTCTCCAGTATAGAGATGTTAAAGCAAATGGAAAAAATTAAGAAGCAAAAGAGTTGAACTGAAAATTTCAAAGGCAGATCAAGAAGATGAAGTGAAATATTATAATGGAATGTGTGAAAACCTGGAGTTACAAAATCAGAAGAGTCAAGAACACATTCAGCATTTCTCAGGCTGAATGACTGAAGAAAATTTTCAATGTTTTTAGTTAAATTAACAGGGCTAGGATTCTCAGTGGTTTGGCAGTTGAGATATAATTATCCCCAGAATGAGATCTAATATAATGGAATTGATTCTATGATGACTTCTGTCACGAGCAGCCAATCAATTGAAAACACGCTTCCTCAGGGGTGTGGCAAAGTTTGATTGTCTTTCTACTCAGTCAGGATCTTGCATCTGCTTGTCCTCCAACTTTTGGTTCTTTGGACTTGAGCTATTGGTCTGCTCTATTACCTGGGAGCCATCAGCAGCCTGCCTTCTTACCTGCCAGACCTGCCTGCCTTCCTGCCTGCTGGACCTGCCTGCTATCTGGCCTGCTGACCTTGATTAATCTGCTCCAGGGTTGGAACTCTCCCACCTCTACAACTATTTGAGCTATTTCTTTGATATAATCTTCTCTTTATATGTACATATATATGTTTGACTTCTGTAAAGAGCCCAGCCTTAAGACAAGCCTTAACTAACAATATTGAGGGGTTTTATATGAAAAATATTGAATGATGCAAAAAGCATCAAAATAATATAAAAATGAATTCAGAGTCACTGCAACAAAAAAACAATTGATGGATAGTCACCTATTGCAAGAGGTAGTATATGATCGGTCACCAACTGATAGTATTGAAGGATGAAGTCCAAGCTGAACTGAAGACACTGGCACAAAACAGGGCTCCGCAATTGATGGAATACAATTAAAATGTTTCTTAACAGACAGATTAAGGATTGAAAGTGCTCATTCATCAATGCCTAGAAATTTCAAAATTAGCTAGCTTGCCAATCAACTGGAAGAGATCCATATTTGCATGCATTCCAAATAAAGGTGACCCAAAGGAATGCCGATATCATCTAACCATATCATTAGTATCTTTTGCAAGTAAAATTTGCTGAAAACAATTCAAAATCAGTTGCAGCAGTACATCAGCAAGCAGCTGCTAGAAATTCAACTCAGAATCAGAAGAAGACAGGGAATGAGGAATATCATTGCTGATGTCAAATGGATCTTGGCTGACAGTAGAGAATACAGAAGGGTGTTTACTTGTGCTTTATTGACTATGCCAGGATATTCAACTGTATGGGTCATAACAAACTGTGGATAACATTTCAAATAATGCATATTCAGAACACTCAATCATGATCATAAGACAAAGCAGTCATTCTATCTGAACAAAGGATTACTGAATGATTTAAAATCAGGAAAGGTATATGTCAGGGTTGAATTTTTTCACCACACTTATTCAATCTGTATTTTGAGCAAATAATCCAAGAAACTAGATTATTTGAAGAAAAACATGGTATTAGGATCACAGGAAGATGCGTAAACATCCTGCCATATGTAGATGACACAACCTTGATCAACGGAAGTAAGAGGACTTTAAGTACTCTGAGGTCTAAGGTGGACCTCAACCAAGTCATGGTATTTTCAATGGGCAATGAATAAGAATTGATGTTTTTGAATTATGATGTAGGCAAAGAATATTGAAAGTACCATAGACTACTAGAAGAACAAACATATCTATATTGAAATCAGTATAGTCAAAGAGCATCTTAAAGCAAGAATGGCAAGACTTCATTTCTCATAATTTGGACATGTGGTCAAAATGGAGTAGTTGCTGGAGAAGGACATTATGCTTGATAAAATGAAGAGTCAGTGCAAAAGAGGAAGACCCCAAAAGGACAGCAGCAACAATGGGCTCAAACATAACAATAATTGTGAGGATGGTACAGGATCTGGCAATGTTTTGTTTTATTGTGCGTCACTATGAATCAGAACTGACTTGATTTCACCTAACAACTGCTCAGCATCAGAAACCTACAGGAACTATAGGATATGCATTGGACTACTAAGTGAAAGGTTTTCAGCTCAAACCCATTAGTTGCTCTATAGGAAAATGATGAGATTTTTATGCTGCTATAAAGATTAACACCTCAGAAACCCTGCATATGGTCACTGTGAGTTTATATCAATGGGTTTGTTTTTTGGGTTTTAGCCCTGAATGATCTTGTGACTTCTACACAGTTTCAAATGTGTCAATGTAAATAAGATGTTTGTGACCCATTATGGTAATTGGCATCTTACTGCTAATGCAAGTAACGTACAAGGCACACCTATGGATGTGGGATCGTGCAAATAAAGTGTATGAAATGATAACAAGTCAATCATGTCTTTCTAGTAGGTTTAAAAGAGATTCAATCCCCAAGTAGAGGAGGATCATCAAGAAAAAAGAGCTGTGAGTTTAGTGAACCTTTTGTATTATAGCTTGCTGTGCTGTGAACATTCTAAACCCAGGAAACACAGCTACAACAATGGAGATAATATGAGATGGCAAGAACCAGAGGCAGAGAAATTGTAGCAGCAGAACCACTGGCGTAAGACAGTGCATTGGATTTCCCAGCTCATGAACATGGGGAGTTACAGTGGACATGATGACTTACAGAACAATGGAACTAGCTGAGTGTGTTTGGGCAGAAGACTCGCTGGTGGAGTGGAATGTCTCCAGGTACTTATTGGCAGAGGTAAAAGAGATTTGTAACACTTGCCCAAGTAGGTTAGAGAACAGAAACAGGGTCATAAAGGGCCATCCTGAAGGGACCAGGAGAAAACTGTCCTCAGGGGAGTGAAAGGAGTCCTGCATGGCCCAAAGTAGCCAGGAGAGCTGTCCAACTTTGAATGAAGGAGATTATTTCTACGTGCTTTCTAATTTGGAACCAACTTGCAGCTATATCATTCTGATGCTGATTTTGGACTGCAAGGGCAATTTGAAACAAAAAACAGGCAGTTCAAACCCACAAGCCACTGTTTGGAAACCTTATATACAGGGTCACTATGAATTAAAACTGACTCAACGGCACTTAACAACAATAACTTTCCTAATAAACCCCATAATTTTGGGTACTGAGTGTTAGTCTTGTGTGACCATTATAATGAAATATGGTGGTGGTGGTTATGTGCCATGGAGTCAGTTCCGACTCATAGCGATGCTGTACAGGGTTTCAGGGGCTGTAAATATTTATGAAAGCAGAAAGCCTCATCTTTCTCCTGTGGTAATGAAATATAGAACGTAGCAAAAAGTAAAGAGTGCTGGGACACGGAAAGCTGGTGTGAGAATTTATGAAAGGTTGGGGGCTGGAGAAAACTGGACTCAGTTTTGGGCTACTAATGCTGATAATGATTATTTTCCTCACCTTGATAAGTTAGATGAGGTCTGACGTTCTAACACCATTTTGTACACCTGCGTTAGTGATGGTACTGTTGTGTGACATGGATTCTATTCCAATTCATTGCTATTGTTGTTAAGTGCCCTCTGGTTGGTTCCAACTCATAGTCACTCTGTATAGGATTTCTGAGGAGTGACCGGTGAGTTTGAACGGCTGACCTTGCAGTTTAAACTGATCTTGAGGTCAAATGCTTATCCTATGGCGCCACACCAGGACTCCATCCCAACTCATATTAACCCTATATAACAGAGTAGAACTTGCCCTATAGGACTATCAAGGCTCTTACCTCTATGGAAGCAGATCTTCAGATCTTTCTTACATGGAACAACTGTGTGACTGCCAAGAAAACTTTATGAGGCAGTTCTACTTTGTAACAGAGTCACCCTGAGTTGGAATTCATAGAAAGGCAATTATTAGTAAACATAAAAGTTTGAGACACTTTTTATGAGTTTTTTACATATTAAACAACTTGGATGCTTTCAAGCAATGTAACTAAAATGATAAAGTAGCCTATTGGTGTAAAGTCATCTGTAACCTCTGAAGTGTTAGTCACTAGTAATCTTCAAAAACAGACGAATCCAATGATGTCAGATGCTGAATTTTTTTTCTTAGGGGAGCAATAAAAACACATTTCAATACAAAAATTTCAATATTTAATGTTGATCCATTCTTATCAAACAAATCTGTAGGTGCGTCCTTCCTGCAGGCAAATAGTCGGTCAGCAGTAGTTTATATAAAACGTCTTTGTTGTTATCCTTGAATAAGAAGAGAAAATATTTTGGATAGTATTTTTAGTTTGTTAAATAGTTTGTATTTTAACATTATATTGTTTTGTAATGTCTGATAATCTCGCAGGCATGGGTCACTTCTCTCCAATTGGCATGCTGCTTCCTTGAGGGTAGACAGGCTTGTAAATACAAGACTCTCAGAAATGAATGCACAGTACATACTCAGAACCTCCTTGTTGGTGAGATGATATAATGAGAGTCCTGAGCAACCCAGTTTTGTTTGGCTCTTCTAAGCCCTTTGAACACATCACAGTTAAGAAAGATATTTTATGTAAAGTCCTGCTGGCTTTATGATTTAGTCCATCACTTTATCCTTTAGTGAAAAGCAAAAACAATAAATAAGTACATCTCTAGCTTGACTTCTATGTTTCATATTTAAAAATCTGGATGTTGATAAATGTATGTTAAGTTATGGATTGTATTCAATTTTACTTATTTATTCAGCTGGCATTTGCTGAATTTCTATAAAGTATAAGTGTTCTAGGTGTTACAGTTAATAGAGCAAAAGTTTTGGCCTTCATAGCTGGTAAATTTTTGCAAGTTGTTGTTATGTGCTGTGGAGTCGGGTTCCCACTCATACCAACCCTGTACAAGGTTTCCGAGGCTGTAAATCTTTACCGGAGCAGAAAGCCTCATCTTCCTCCTGCAGAACAGATGGTAGTTTCGAACTGCTGACCTTGATGCTCACTGTCCGATTCGTAACCACTATGCTACCATTGCTCCTTAAATTTTTGGAAGAGAGTTTACAAATTATATGGTTCTAAAAGGTTTGAAGGAGTTTTGGTGTGGAGCTCTGGGTTAATGCTCTGGACTACAAAGTTGGTTTGAACTGCAAGGTCGGCAGTTCAGGTTGACCAGGTGCTCCTCAGAAACCCTATACAGCGTCATTATGGGTCAGAGCTGACTGAATGGCACTTAACAACAACAAGTGTGACATAAGTTGGAGTCAACACAAAGGCATTTAACAATGACAGATTATAGAAGTCCTGTTGTGTCATTTCAGGATAAGCCCTAGATTGCTAATGGCAAATGTGACAGCTCAGTCCCACCAGATGCTCCTAGGAAACCTCATACAGTGTTACCATGAGTTGGAACTGACTCGACAGCACTTAATAACAGGTTCTAGAAGTTTTATTTATTTATTTATTTCTCTTGTTTATTTTAACCTTAGAAAAATATTAAAAGTCAAAGATAAAGGTCACTTAAGCATAACTGAATATAAGAAATCTTATAAAATTTAAGTAATAATATTAGCTAATAAAATTATAACAACAACAACAAAAAAACATTCTATTAAGTTCAAATGACTCAAAGAGAATGAAAAGTAATGGTCTGATAGAGTTGTGTGTACTTATTTCCATTAATATTTGTAATAGACCAGAACTTAGTTTTAGAAGCATATTGGGGATGTTACAGAGGAGTTGGGAAACTACTGTATTTTTACACAAATTTGTTTGCCAACTTCTCCCTCTCTCCACCCACAGGTATTTTCTTAAATGCCAGCACAATAATTTTTAATGTTACTGTAAATACAATTGTTGCTGATAAGTGCCTTTGAGTTGGTTTTGACTCATAGTAACACTGTATATGGTTTCCAAGGACCAGCTAGTGGTTTTGAACCACCGACCTCATAGTTAGCAGTCCTGGACTAATGCTACTGTGCCACACCAAATATGCCTTGTTGAAGTGGAGCAGTTGGCAAACAAATGTAGAAAGCAAGTGTTGTTTTGTGTGGGCTAGTATACTGGTAATTTGGCTGTTACTGTTAGTATATTGGATAATGCTGTTCTAAGTAACATTTTATTGTTGCTTTGTAAGAAACTAGCATATTGTTATTGTCACTAGTACAGCTAGCTTGAAGAATCAAACCTACACAAATAAATCCTGATCCAATATTCACTGAAGGACGTTAGCATTTTACTCATTAACACATAGTTCCAAATAGAACAGCACATATTTGCCATGGCTGAGGGGAAACATCAACTTCGTAAAGATAAATTGACCAATACATATAAAAGGCATGTAACGCCAAGCTAATCAAACATAAAGCAACATAAATAACTGACAGTCAGGAAATGAGCATAATAAAAGACAATGCAGACTCATGTGTCTATCTCAAATTTCTTTGACAAAGTTGCAAACATTAGAAGCAGGACTGCTGCTTGCTTGGGTACTTCAGTATTTATTTATTAATTCATTTATTCATTCATTCATTCATATGGCTCAAGCTGTTCCTACAGAGCCTCTAGGTCTTCCAGACATGTAGAAAGCTCTATTTTGTCTTTCCTTCTGATGCTGTCCTTCTCTATTTAACTCCAGTGAATGTGGGGTGGAAGTAACCCACGAGGTCTATACTGGATTTAGGTCTACATGGCAAACCTGGTGAGTAACAAATATTTAGTAGTTACCTGCCAGGGAAGAGACAAACAGTAATTGGTGACTTTTTAATCTCTGGTTCTGTTGCTGCTTCTCTATTCTTTATCTAATCCACTAATATATATCTCTAGCTTCTAATAGTATTAACCTATTCTCCAGATATCCAAACTATACCTTGACAAGCATGATCATGGTTAGTCAAACTTAATGGACAACTTTTGGTTATTTTTACTTTATATTAATAGATTTACATGATGAAGTAGATGCTCTTTAATTTATATAGAGTAAGATTTTTTGAAAAATAAATTGGGAAATAAATTCACATAGGATACAACTTTTGAATTTTGAATCTCCAAATTTACCATGAAGACTATTGCATATGCTGAGAAACTTGATGACTTCTTATTTTGAGCCATTAGTAATGGTCTCAAGGCAAAATTGCCTCCTCAGGCTGAGAGAAAAACTTTTGAGTTTTACATAATATAATAGGGAAGATTGCAAAACAGAAACCCTATAAAGATTAGGATCTTTTCCCATTAATTCTGTGTTATACTTGTAAGGCTCAAAGGAACTTGTACCTGGAAAAGCCCTGGAAGACATTATATCAGGTTCCTTAAATTGCTAAAATAGAGGATCTTTTAGACTTTCAGGGGAAGCTAATTGTGAGAAGCTCATTACTGTACTATGCTCATAATTGTATTATGAACAACTTTATTCATCACAATGTTCTTCTATGCAAAATCTGCCTCTTTGTTAACTCCACTCTTAGGTTAAACTTCTGCCTTCCAGAGCTTCTTAGGAAACACACTACATTTCTTTGTATGGATGTTGCTGTTATCTCCCTTTAAGTTGTACCCTGAATCACGATGACCCTACATGTTACAGAATAGAAAGCTTCATAGGTTTTCTAGCTGTAATTTTTATAGAGAAGCCCTTGTGAAAAACATTAGTTTCTAAGCACAAGGTTGATGATTCAAATATACCAGCTACTCCACAGGAAATAGATGTTACAGTTTACTTCTTTAAAGATACAGAAGAAGATTGTGAGAACTGTCTTGTGAAGAGTCACTCACTGAGTGAGTTGAAACTATCAACTTTGAGGTTAGCAACCTGCTATAGACAACTTCTGCCACCATCAAATTTGTATAGATTATAATATATTTTACATAGAGAATATTTAGTAAATTATATAATGTAAAGAAAATGAGATGTTAGTGTGTATTAAATTGGAAGTACTATGGGAGATATCGATAAAATCAATAAAGTAAGAAAATATCACACTTATATTCATATATGTTGTCCAAATGCTAATTTTTCTTTTGAACTACATGAAGTACTTTATAAGAAGTAACTGCCATTTGTGTTTCTTTTTATTTTCTATTTGTATTGTGAAGATTACAACCTTCTGTTTGTAAGGTTGAGCAAAAGACTGTTTGCTCCAAGTAACCTAAGTTATTCATCATTTTCCTACATTCCATTTTGGTTTCAGTCCCCTCTTTAATTGATTCATTCTTGCTAATGGTTTAAAAGCAATGATGTCTCTTTGAGGACTGCATCTGGTCCAAGCTGTATTCATTCAATCACCTCATGTTCATGAAAAGCTATACAGTGAATAAAGAAGACAAAGGAAAAATGGATGAATTGAATTATGGTATTGGTGAAAAGTATTTAATATACCATAGACTGTCCAAAGAACAAACAGTTCTGTCTTAGAAGCACAGTCAAAATGTTCCTTAAAAATGTTGATGGTGACATTTCATTTCACATACTTTGGACATATTACCAGGATGAATCACTGCCTGGAGAAGGACATCATGCTTAGTAGAGTTGTTGCATCAAGAGCAGAAGAAGACTCATTAAGAAGCTGTGATATGCAGATGAGACAACCTTGCTGGCTGGAAGCAAAGAGGATTTGGAATACTATTTGATGAAGATAACAAACTACAATTTCCAGTATGAATTAGACATCAATGTAAAGAAAACAAATATCCTCACAAATGAGCAAATAAATTACATCATGATAAGCAGAGAAAAGATTGAAGTTGCCAGAGACTTCATTTTGCCTGGATCCATATTCAATGCCTGCAGAAACAGCAATCAAGAAATCAAATGAAGTATTGCATTAGACATACCTGTTGTAAAAACACCTCTTTAAAGTATTGAAGAGTAAAGATGTCAGTTTTCAGACTAGAATTATACAGATCCAATCATAGCATTTTAATATTTCATATGCATGTGATGGCTGAGCAATAAATAAGGAAACTTTTGAAGAATTGATGCATTTGAATTATGGTGTTGAGGAAGAATTTGAAAGTACCATAGACTACCAGAATAACAAACAAATCTGCCTTGGAAGAAGTACAGCCACAATGTTCCTGAGAAGGGAAGATGGAGAGACTTAGTCTGACATACTTTGGATATGCTCTCATAAGGGATCAGTCTCTGGAGAATGACATCATGCTTTGTAAAGTGGAGAGTCAACAATAATGAGGAAGACACCCAATGAGATGGATTGACACAGTGACAGCAGCAATGGACTCAAACATAACAACAACCATCATCTATCCCCGGTGCACACCCTGCTCTTCTGGAATCAAATGAGAATGAAAACATAACATACCAAACCTTCGAGACAAAGCAAAAGCAGTGCTCAGAGGACAATTTGTAGCAGTAATTGCACACATCCAGCAAGAAGAAAAGGACCAAAATCAATAGCTTAATCTAACATTTCCAACAGTTAGATAGAACAAGAGCAGAAAAATAAGCCTACTGCCACTGGCAGAATAGAAATAATAAAGATTAGAGCAGAAATCAGTGAAACAGAAAAACAACAGAAAGAATCAACAAGACAAGAAGCTGGTTCTTTGAGAGGACCAATAAAGTTGACAAATGATTGGCACATCTAACAAAAGAAAAGAAGATGCAAATAAAATGAATAAGAAATTATATGGGTGACATCATAACAGAACCGTTGTAAATAAAATGTTAGTAACACGGCACTATGAAAATTTGTATGACAACAAATGTGAAAATCTAAAAGAAATGGATAAATTTGTAGAAATACATGATTTACTAAACTAATGCATGTTGTTGCTGTTAAGTGACATCCAGTTGGTTCCAACTCATACCAACTCTGTATAGGGTTTTCGGGAAGTGGTTGGTAAGTTTGAACCACTGACCATGAGGCTCAAACTGACCTGTCTGTGGTCCAGTGCATTATCCTGCAGCACCACACCAGGACTAAGACACAGTGAAGTTGAAAACTTAAACAGACCTACAACAAAAGAAGAAATTGGCCAAGTCATTAAAAACTCCCAACTAAAAAAGCCCAGTCCCTGATGGTTTTGCTGGTGAATTCTACCAAACATTCAGAAAAAAAAAACCCACACTGATTCTGTTCAAACTATTTTAGAATATAGAAATTGAATGAAAATCCTGAATTCATTTTATGAAACAAGCATAAGCCCGATACCCAAACCAGGCAAAGACATCACTGAAAAATGCAATTATGGACCAATACACCTCATAAACATAGATTCAAAACTTCTCAACTTGATTCTAGCCAGTAGAATCCAACAACGTACTAAAAAATAATACATCATGACCAAATACCTAATTCATACCAAGTATGCAGTTATGGCTCACTATTAGAAAAGCAATCAACACAGTCCACCACAACAATAAAACAAAGCAAGAAGCTCACATAATCATTTCAATTGTTTCAGAAAAAAACATTTGCCCAAATTTAACACATATATCTGACAAACACATACAACACAATAGGAACAGAAGGGAAATTCCTCAGCATAATCAAGGGCATATATACAAAACCAATAGCCAACATAATTCTAAATGAAGAGGAAACTGAAAACATTCTCCTTGTGAACAGAAAACATGCAAGAATGCCTTTTATAACAACTCCTATTCAATATTGTGCTAGAAGTCTTAGCTATAGCTACACTATACAAAAGGGAAATTTGTTGTAGATGTCATCAAGTCCGTACCAACTCATAGTGACGCCATGCACAACAGAACGAAACACCGCCTGGTCCTGGGCCAACTCCTCAATTGTTGCCATGCTCGAACCACTGATGCTGCCACTTTGCCAATCCATCTTGCTGGGGTCTTCCTCTTTTTCTCTGGCCCTCCACCTTACCAGGCATGATATCCCTTTCCAGTGACTGGTCCCTCCTGACAATATGTCCAAAGTATGAGAGACAAATTCTGGTCATCCTGGCCTCCAAGGGACATACTGGCTGCACTTCTTCCAAATCTGTTTGTTCATTTGGCAGCCCATGGTACTTTCAATATTCTCCTCCAACACCATAACTCAAATGCATCAATTCTTCTATGATCTTCCTACTTCACTGTCCAACTTTCACATGAATATGAAGTTATTGAAAATACCGTGGCTTGGGTCAGGCGCACCTTCATCCTCAAGCTGACATCTTTGACCTTCAACACTTTAAAAAGGTCTTGTGCAGCAGATTTGACTAATGCAATATGTCTTTGATTTCTTGGCTGCTACTTCCATGAGTGTTGATAGTTGATTCAAGAAGAATGAAGTCCTTGACAACTTCAATCTTTTCTCCATTGATAAGAATGTTTCTTCTCTGATAAGAATGTTGTTTCTTCTCTGCCTAGAAGAAGGCAGATCCTACAGTGCTACACCAAGAGTCCTACATCTCTTTAGTCCTAAGTATTGTCTTCTGTTTCTATTCATTTCACCTCAATAGCACCACATTTTGAATAGTTATAGTTAGTGTTATTGTTAGTGTCTTCTCTTTTGAGAAGCAATATACCATTCTGAGTCAGAATGATCCACGCTTCTGCAACACTTGGCACATTTTCCTCTATACTCATTTGGCACTGTAAAATCAGCGCTCGACTGTGAGTCAGAGGATCAGCAGTTCAAACCCACCAGCTGCTCCTTGGAAACCCTATACAGGGTCGCTATGAGTTGGAATGTCTAGACAACACTTAGCAACAACAACAACAATCATATGTAAGTTGAAGTTCTTTCCTGAGCTCTATACTTGCAAATTATCTTTTCCATAAGAATTATTTCTTCTCTAATGCTAAAGGGAAGGAGTTGTGGTAGTGTAGTGGTTACGAGTCTAGCTACTAACCTTAAGGTCAGCAGTTTGAAACTACCAGCTGTTCTGTGGGAGAAAGATGAGGCTTTCTGCTCCCGTAAAGATTTATAGCCTTGGAAACCCTGTAAAGGGTCGCTATCAGTTAGAACCAACTTGACATCGCTTAACCACAACAACAACAATGCTAAAGGGAGCACAATGGTTCTGTATGATAAACACTGGACTTTGAGACACAGATTGGCAGTTCGAGCTCACTAGCTACACCACAGGAGAAACATGAGTCTTTATGATCCCATAAAGAAACCCTATACAGGGTCACTATGATTTGGAAGTGTTAACGAAAACAACAGTTTCAAAGAGTTGCTGTTGTTGTTGTTGTTAATTGTTGTCAAGTCAGCCCCCAACTCAAAGTAACACCATGCACAAGAGTCGATTCTACCCAATTCTGTGTCATTCTCATGATTGGCTGCATATTGGACTATTGCCCCATAGGAATTTCACTGATTGATTTTTATTAGTAGATAACTAGGCTTTTTTCCTGTCTTAGTCTGGAAGCTCTGCTGAAACCTGCTAAACATCATACCAACACACTAGCCTTTATTGACAAAAAGTAGTGACTATGCAGGAGGTGCACTGACCAAAAATCAAACTTGGGTCTCTGCATCGACTTGATGAATTTACCGCGAGATCAACAAAATGCCAAAGGTACTACTCTTCAAAAAGACAACCCTTTATAATTTTATGGTGATTTTCAGTATCTGGTTATTTTCTAAAAAAAAGTCAACAATGTTTCTCAGTAAAGAAAAGAAAATCACATATTTAATTTGTTATGGCAACATTTCTTGAAGTGCACATATCCTATGCAATTAAAGATTGTGATATTTGTGTTCTAGGTAGAGAAGAATAATGCCAAGATCATAAGCACAGAAGTGAAAACAGCTTACAAAAAAACACGAATATTTAGTATGAGAACAGTTTAGGAAAGGCATTGTAGTGTGGCAGAAGATGAGATCAAAGAAAGACAAACAACAGCATTATGAAGGGCCTGGAACAACAAAAAAAAAAAAAACAAAAAAAAAAGAGAGAGAGAGAGAGAAGGGATTTCAAATATATTCTAAAGATTTTTTTTGCTGCTGTTGGTTTTATCAAACACAAATTCAATATTGCTTTTTCATAAATGATCCATTTTTTCAGAACATTTGCCTCTTGGGAGTTATAGGAAACAACAAAAGTCACAGGGATTTGCTATCATCATATTTTAACAGCTTCAAGTTCATGAAAATATATTATGTAAGTGCTCTAAATATATGATGCATCTCAGTCCATATCATAAAATTATGCAGCAATGCAAGATGTGCACTAGAGGGATTTAAGTTAAAATGATTGCATTTTCATAAGCAAGAGAACACTGAAGAAATATTCTTAATATATGTTATATAATTTTCAGTTTCAAAGGTCAAGTTAAGACATAATTAATTGAAAAAATCTTAAATGCTTTGTTAAGTTTTAAAAATGAAGATGGTCTTTGAATTCATTTGGTAGATACTATTATATCAAGTGATAAATGATAAATTCAAATTCCAACACTGAATCAAACTATGGAGGTTATGTCTGTGCCCTTAAAATATTTATGGCTCAACTTTATTCCTTATGAGTGAAATGCTTCTCAGTTTAGTTCTTCATTTTTGGATTCAACTAGCAGTTTTTAGCGAAAATATTCCATCACAGGCCTCAAATGTCGTAGTGCGTCCTTTTCTTGCATCCTCATCTATTCACTTCATCCTCACTTCATTTATTTCAACAGAATGCTGACATTTGTCTAATATTATTTCTAGGTTTTCCCTCCCAGGCTTTTGACCTTTATCTTCCAATCTGAAATGTCCTTTTCATAGCTTGTCCATTTATATTATAAAAACATCTCTCAATAGAATACTCCCTATGCCATGGTTTCTCCATGTGGGCAGAGGAACTTGAAACTTGCCTATCTATCAATTCACATCATCTTTTGTCTTCTTGATATGAATAAAAAGGATTATACAACAAAAAGTTTTATATGATCTTTATCCTTCAAAATTATATAAAATATCTCACTTTTATTTGTTTTTCTTAATCTTAAGGTTATCAAAAAAGATTTGTTAACTGTGTTATCATTCATTTCTGTGGAAACTGCTCTTGGACTGATGCAAAATAAAATTAGAACCAGCAAATGTACGATTGTCTTATTCTGGTGAAAAGTTCCAAACTCAACCTTAGCATATTAATCTTTATGTATTTGTTTCCTAAACTGGAAAACATGTTCTTCTTTGTCAAAATGTGTACAAGATTTTTCATTGTTCAAAATGCTACACTTTTTGCTTAATGTTTTGAATTTTAATTGTTTTCTTGTAAGCATTTTCTTTAAGTTTCATCCTAGATTCTTTGATATGTATCTATATCTATAAACTCTATGTTTCTATCGCTTTTCCTCTCTCTGTATATATACACACACACACACAGATGTACACAGACACTGTGGAAAATGGAATAAAATCATAAAACTAAAAATTGTAAACTTCATTTATCAACATAAGCTCCTTCAAAGTCAAAACAATTTTATAAATGACAATACTAGCTATTCAGTCCATCCCTGAAGAACTGAGGGTCTTGGCAATTTGACCATGGCAATGCAATCTTTTTTACAACACTAACTGAAGGAAAATGGGTAGCCTTCAAAGATTTTTTGAGAGTAGGCAGGAGTCAGAGAAATCAAATCAAGACTATAAGGTTGATACCTAGAAATGTCCCACAGAAACTCTCACAAAAGTGTCATTGTTTGATAAGAAGAATGAACAGGACTATTGTCAGGGTCAAAAACTCTCCAGTAAAGATTTCCAAGGTGTTTTTCTGCTAAACCTTTGGCTAAATTTCTCAAAATACTCTAATAATTAGCAGATATTATTGTTCTCTGTCCTTCCAGAAAGACAGCAGACAAATTGCCACTAACATCTCAAAACACTGTTGCCTTGATCTATCAGTTTTTGCTTTGACTGGACAATTTCCATCACTTGGTAGCCATTGCCTTGATTGTGCTTTATTTCCAGGATAAAACTAATTATGCCATATTCCATCTACTATTATAATTTTTTGAAAAAAAATGCCTCAGGGTCTTGTTCCACTTGTTTAAAATTTCCACTGATGGTCCCGTTGTATCTTTAGTTGATCTGGGCACAACATTTTTGGCACCAATTGAGAGGAAAGTTTGCTCATCTTCAATTTTTCTGTAAGAATTGTGTAAGCTGAATCAGTTGGAATGTCTATGGTGTTGGCTATTGTTTCTTTTGTTAATCATCAGTCCTCTTCTATTAAGGCATGGACAAGATCAGTTTTTCCTTTGCAGACTGATGTGGATGGTCTGCTTCCCCTGGCTTCATCTTCAATGATGTCTTATCTCCTCTTAAAATAATCACCCATCTTTTTTTTAGCTGCTTATTTCTTAGTGACACTGTCCCCATAAACTTTTTGTACTGTATCAGTGTTTTCACCATTCTACCACCCAGGCTTCACTATAAATTTGATTCTTGTTGTTGATTCAAATTTAGAAAAAATAGTGTTATTCTGACAGGGGCTCTTTTCAAAATGATGTCTTACTCTTCTTAAACTTAACTTAAGTTAAGTGACTTAAACTAGATCTTGTTCCAACATATTATATAGTAAGTTAGTATGACTTTCTTTTGGTGCAAACATTTTTTGAAATTTGTGCATCTTTTTTCAATAATATGCATTTTCCATGAAATTTTTAAAGACCTCTCATGTGTATGTATGCATAGATGTATTGTTATTGTTAAGTGTCATTGAGTCAGTTCCAACCCATAAGGACCCTGTATAGGGTTTCTGAGGAGTGGCAGGTGAGCATGAACCACTGACCTTGAAGTTCATATCAACTATGCTGTCCAGAGCATTAACCCACAGTGCCATGTCAGGACTGTATCTATATATCTATCTATTTATATGCCCATTCACATATATATATATATATACCAGTAGATAGATGTGGTAGGAGATTTTAGAAAACTAAGCTATTTGGCTAAGTTTAAAAGTCACTGCTGATCTGTTTTCATCTTCAACTAAATATTATATGCACATTGATATGTTTTTGTTTGTGAAGAGGAGGCTTTGGACTTAAATGTTCTAAGAGATTATGCTACACTCTATCTTCATGCATTGATTATTTAAATTTTTTTCCTCAAATCCATCTCTAAATATGTGATTGTTATTTTAAACCTGATACATTTGCCAATTCACAGGTAGATTTCTTTAGGAAAAAACGTACCTTTGTATTTATTGTTGTTGTTATATGCCGTGGAGTAGATTCCCACTCAGCGACCCTGTACAGCGTTTCCGAGGCTGTAAATCTTTACGGGAGCAGAATGCCTCATCTTTCTCCCACGGAACAGCTGGTAGTTTCAAACTGCTGACCTTTAGGTTCGCAGCCAGATTCGTAACTGCTACACTACTAGAGCTCTTTGTATAATCATAAGAAAATTAATTTCAATTTATTTGATGCAAAAGACAACCTTTCTTTAAGGAGTGGAAATTGTTCTAAATTTCCTTCATGTTTTTGTTTCCTTAAAGTTCAACAATGATAAGTGATTTCCTAGCCCTTTGTAATATACCATTGTGCTTAGTGAATCTTGACCTCTGCTATTTTTGTCAATCTTTGTAGCAGAATTTTGTAGATATTTCCTAAATCAATGTTGAGTAATGTCAGAGGCTGCAGTTTCGATGTCCTCCCCCTCCTATTGCAAATGCTACCAAGAACACATTTTGCCTTATTGTGCTGGTCATTTCATCTCCTTCCCATACATCACTTCAACCAGCAGGAAACTTTTCCTCCAAAAGCTTGAAAGTCATTGTTTTATGGATGAGATCACTAGTTGAAGAAGCCATTTCACTCTTGCAGCAATTATTGCTTGATTTTTCTGTTATGTATGCTAATACATATATTTCTTCATTTGTGATACTCTATAAAATTTCTTCCTCGGTAACAGTGACATAGACTTACTCTCTCAGCTAAATTTAATAAATAGGTGTCCTTCATTTATATTTCCATCAGTGTGGACCAATCCTTACAATGAAAACAATATACAAAAGTACTAACTAAAAATGTAAATCTCTCTTACTAAATCCACAAATGTTGGGGAACAAATTGTACTGGAACCAAACTTAAACTCCTCCATCCTTCTAATTATTTCAGCATGTCTGAACGCCATCTGAGGTCCAGAGTATTTCATCTGAATTCCCCACGGCCCCTAATAGAGTGCACATTTCGTGAAGTTGACTTGGTATCAATCACTTCCTTCAGCAATTGCTACCTAGCATCACACCACTCACAAGAATTTTCTAAGAAGCTTGCCAAAAAAAGAGAAAGCAAAACAATACTCACAGTATAGCACTATTGTTTTTAAGTTCCCACAAAGTTTACAAGTTTTTTTTCCAACAGTGATCTACTTAAAGACTTCGATTACAAGCTGGGAATTTGAGAATTGTGGTACAAACCTTTCCCTTCTTGCTCTTCTCAGTCACACGTTAATTTTCTGAGCTTTCCTGATTTTTTTTTTTTTCCTGTTCTCCAATTTGATATTGCCAATCTTCCAAGTAGCCATTGTTACTTATGCAAAATCTATTTAACACTTGTCATAAGCCAAGACTATTTTAGATCTCAAGGACTGAGTGGTATAAAAGACAGATAAGATTCCTGTTTCAATAGAACCAACACTCTAGAGGATGGAGACAAAGAGTATATGATTTAAAAATAATATACATCAAGAAAATATTATAGCTTTTCAATGTTATGCACATTACATTAATAAATGCTATGCAGCCCATTACATCTAGAGTGACTGGGTCATGGGACTGCATAGAGGAGTTAGGGATGATTCCCTATAGGGGTGGCATTCATTTGATATGTTAGCCATACGAAGAGTTAAGCATGTGAAGATGCCAAAGAAGAACATTCTAAGCAGTGTACACTACCGGTGTGAATGTCTGCATGATGGAATGAACTTGGCATGTTGGAGGAAATAAAAGACTATGCTGTGTGAAGTATAATAAGGAGAAAAAAAATTGTGGGAAGTTTTGCAGTAGTCTGAGAGTATGAAATGCTGTAAATCAGGGGAAATTGTTTAGATTTTACTCCAAATATAATGAAAAGTCACTGTAGAGACTAGCATTTTAAGAAATAAATCTAATTATTGCCTAGAGAAGCAAATCTCAAATATTTTGTTCTCAACATCCCTTTAGATTAAAAAAGAAAAAAAGAAGAAGAATTCAGAAAGCTTTTGTTTATATAAATTTTATCTATTGATATTGTTAAAAAGGGCATGGGGGTAGCATTTGAACTCCTCTGACTTCACCAGAACAAAGAAGAATAAAACTCAGCATCAATCCAAGGCCAATTTCTATGAGGCATGTGTCAGATATCCCTCAGCCCTCCAATCTTCTTTACTAATTCTGACACCAATCATCCCTCACAAGGCACTCTCTACTCTATTGGATTCGGTATTCATTTCAATGACAACCCAGAATGCACAGACAGTATCCACAATCATGGGACTTTGAGCAACTTTACAGATTACAATTAAGGCTCAGTAATGCTCAGTGCTTCTAATCAGGGCAACCTTTTCCCAGTCCTGCCCACAAGCATACCTTTCTCTGCTCCTTGGCCTCTGCCCTGCTTGGGCAATGTCACCAAGCTCATTTTGTTGCTCTTTTTGTAGTGGTGGTGGTTATGTGCCATCAAGTTGGTTCTAAGTCAGCAACCTTGTATATGGTTTCCAAGAAGCAGCTGGTGGGTTTGACCTACTGGTCTTGAGGTCAGAAGTCCAGTGCTTATTCTATTGCTGTTGTTAAGTGCCGTTGAGTCAATTCTGACTCATAACGACCCTGTATAGGGTTTCCAAGGAGCTTGAACTGCCAACCTTGCAGTTCAAATGGCTTTGCAGTCTGTTACATTAACCCACAGTGCCACACCAACATACAAAGCTTTTTGAGACTGCCAATAAATGCCCAAAGAGCACTCTAGTCTGTTACAAGTCTCAGCCCAAAGGAACTTGTCTCTAGCTCTGTGGGTAAGCAAACATAGTTTCCCAGGTTAAATGCCTGGAAGGGCCCCACTACACAAGCAAGTCTCTTGCTCAAATACATTCAACTTTAGTTGCTCTGTGGTCCTGGAAGCCCACCGCTCTGTCTTGTGATCTAGCTCTTGGAAGTGTTGCTTCTGCTCTTCTGCCAGTTCTCTGGAGTCACAGCTATCTGTCCCTGAATGAAGAAGATTCAATGTTCAGGAACTGATGACCCAAAGGACTCACCCCACACCTCACTCTTCTTTCTTGAAAGAAGTATTATCCCCATTCTGTGATGTCTCATTTAATAACCAGCAGGGTGGCAAAGCCAACCCTCATTAGACTTACAAGTTAAAAAAAAAATTATCATAATTAACCCCATTGACAAACACTAACAACTAAATCATATAATCCTATCAGCACCTTCCTCTACACTCTTGATGGATCCTTACTAGACCCATTAAGAACAATTAGTTTGTGGGATTTGCAAAAAAGGCTCTAGTAGCTCTATAGGATAAACACTGGACTTCAATCCAGGAGGTTAGCAGTTCAAACCCACAAGCTGCTGTGGGAGAGAAAAATGAATCTATATATTAGATTGCTCTGAGTCAGAATGGAGCCAATGGCAGTGGGTTTGGTTTTGGGTTTATAGATAGTCGACCCATATCAAGTAAGTCACTGTCCCACAGATACTTATGATGTTAGAAATTAAAATTGAGAAATCCAATATTTATATATCACTATACTCAGAAATGGTAAGTCACTGCATATTTAACATAAAAATATTTTATGGAAAGAAGTTATATTTTTCAAAACAAAAAACTGAAAAGCTTGGAATCATTTTATATCTTGCTAATGTTGACGTCTTTCAGGAAAGTGAGGCAGCACAGGAGGCACTCACTCATCTCTGCCA
>NW_006408527.1:37080146-37103902 GCF_000296735.1 Chrysochloris asiatica | reverse complement strand
AAGAGGAAGACCCCCAATGACATGGATCAGCCAGGTGGCATCATTGATGGACTCAAGTGTGGCAGCGGTAGTGAGGTTGGCCCAGGATCGAACATTGTTTTGTTCTGCTGTGCATGGGGTCGCTATGAGTCGGTTCCGACTCGATGGCACCTGACAACAACAATGTTGTTAATGTATGTCAGTAGGATAAAGCTATATTCTTATATCTGTCCCTGCATTAAAACTATAAAAACACATTTTTTTTTTTGGATTGAGATTTTGAAAAAAATCTGATATCACCCAAACATTTAAGTGGAAAAGGGAGGAGTATGATTTAAATCCTTTCAACTAACTCAGGTAACTAGATATTCTGCTCTGATACTATCCCAAAACTCTACAAACTCAAATTTTATCATCAGCAAACAAAACAAAACAAGTCAGATGTTTTCCTTGAAGTGATACAGTTACTTCATTCATTCTGAAAAATAACTAAGTCTGAATAACTTTTTTGGTCTACTGCTTTTTAAGCAAAAATGGTTTTCTATGAATAGAAAGTTATGAGTTTACCTGCAACATAAATAACAAAATAGCAAACATATGTTACCATGGCACAGATATCACACCTCCGTATGCTTTGTGTATAAACTTTTAATGTGAACACCAAGAAAAGTAATTTGAAAGTTAGTAAGTTTAATTTTTTTCCACTTCATCAGGGATATTCTTTTAATTTGTCTGCTTTTAACTGTGATGGTGGAAAATACAGTTCTGTTGTGGCACTGTATTAACGTGCTGGACTGCAATATCAGTTTTAACTGCAAGGTCAGTTGTTCAAGCTCACCAGCCACTCCTTGAGAACTCTATACAGCGTCATATGGGTCTGAAGTAACTAAATGGCACCTAACAATAACAACAATCCTTCTTAAGGATTAAGGCTAGTGTTACTGCCTTGATTTTTGATAAGGCATCAGGGGTTTACCCATCATTTATCTTTTTTCTGTCTTTCTTTTTACACCATTCATGCAAATATCAACACAGTGATAAAAGGAGGCAAGTAGCATGCTGGTGTAATTATAAAAACAGTTTGACCTTACTGAACACCTTAGCCTGAAAGTCTCAGAGACCTTCAGAGGACTGTGGACATTATTTTAAGACCCATGCACATAGAGAATGAATTGAGGAGAAGGATGAGTACAAAAGCAGCTGAAGAGATTTTTTTTTTTTGGAGCTTTGGAGGAGACAAAATAGTGTTTTCAATAAAAGTGAAGGTTGTTGTTAAGCGCTGTCAAGTCATTTCCGATTCATAGCTGCACGGTATAGAGTTTCTAAGGCTGTAAATCTTTGTGGGAACACAAAGCCTCATCTTCCTCCTGTGAAGTGAGGATAGAGAGACTATAAAATTGTGAATAATTCAGGGTATATTTTAGAAATAGAGTCAACAGAACTTGCTTATACATATTCCTTCATTTTAGAAATGAAGTAATGAAGGAAAGAGAGCAATCAAAGATGATGCCTGGACTTTTACATTCAGTAGATAGAGTCTCTGTGGTGTCTTTTGTTAAAATGGAACAGATATACAGGGATAGATTTGGAAAGAGGAAAGGCAAACCTTAACTCTGGGATTTCCTAAATATATATATTTAAAAAAAAGACTCTGTTTTCTTGAAAAGTTGTTTTTCTTTCTTTCTCTTTAGCCCTAAAGCCTTTTAAGGCAGTTGTTTCTACCCCTTTAGCCTTTTTCTTGGCTTAATCTTAATAAGTGAAATGGCCAAACAACTAAGATATCCCATAACTTTCTATCAGTCCTAAAAATAACTTAATGAGGAGGTAAAGCACATTGGGTGATATTTCAAAATATTTGGTTTTCACCATTTATTTAGAGAGTTTGGTTAACATATTTTGAGAATTTACTCTGTATTAGACACTCTGATTTCAATACCTATGGCAATAATATAAGATGGATAATATGTATACCCTCTCTTTATAAGTGAGAAAGAGCCTTGGTAAAGTGGTAAAGTGTTCAGTTACTAATGAAAAGATAAGTGGTGAGAATCCACTATACTGTCCCCAGGAGAAATTTGTGGAAGTCTGCTTCCATATAGATTTGCTCTTGTTGTTAAGTGCTGTTGAGATGGTTCTGATTCACAGCAACCCTGTATAGAGTTTCCAAGGAACATCTGGTGGGTTTGAACTGCCAATTGCCTTGGAAATTCAAAGGGCAGTTCTACTCAGCTTTATAAGGTCACTGGGAGTCAGAAACAATGTAACAGCAATGGATTTGGTCTGGTTTTGAGTTTATTGGTGAGGAAATTGAGACTCAGAAAGGTTAAGTGATTTGACAAGTCTTAATCACATAGTGTGGTGTGGTGCTGTAGGATAAGCATTGAACTCTAAGCAAAAGCTGGACATTCAAACTCAACAGTCATTCTTCAGATACCGTATACAGGGTCACTATGAATTGGAACTGGCTCAACAGCACTTAACAAGAAAAACTCAGTATATGACAGAGTCAAGGTACACATTCGAATTATATTACTTCAAGGAGTCATCTCCTGATTTCCAAATTATATATATTGATAAAGGAAAGCAATTTTATTTATTTTATAGGCACATATTATAAGATAAAATAACATAGTGTTTGGTCAGTGAGAATGAGGGAAATCTTCTATTAGATGAATTGACACAATAGTCAAAACAATGTTCTTAAAGGCAGTTTGAAACCAGACATTTCATTTGGTTATAAATAAAATCTCTATGAGCCAACACAGACTTGACAGCTCTTGACAACTTCAGTAATGTAAGTATTATTATAATTACTCTCAGCTTCTTTTCTTACATCCCTAAATTTATTCTTCTCATTTATTTGTTTAAAATTTACATTTAACAATTTTTATTTCATTTCATATTAGGCATTTTATTTTTTAGCTGGGTGCTGTAGAATAAGCACTGAACTGCTAATGCAATTTTGACATTTCAGACCTACCAGCCATTCTCAGAAATGCTACAGTGTCTCTGAGTCAAAACTGACTAGATGGCACATAACAGCATCTCCATCTTATAACACATTTTTCAATAATTTATATAACTATGAGAAATTTCTTCCAAAAAGAGTAAAAGTTAAGCACCACTGATGGTGGTGGTGATGTGCCACCATGTCAGTTCTGACTATAACAACCACGTACAGGATTTCTGAGGCAGTAAATCTTTATGAGAGCAGAAACCTCATCTTCCTCTTGCAGAGTGACTGATAGATTCAAACTGTTGGTTTTTTGGTTAGTAAAGTCCTGGTGTTGTGCTGAGGATTAATGTGCCTGACTACAAAGCCGTTTGAACTACAAGGTCTGTGGTTCAAGCTCACCAGATGCTCCTAGAAAACCATATACAGGGTCACTATGGGTCAAAATCGACTCGACAGCACTTCACAACAACAACAACCCACCTCTATGTTACCAGGAATCCACTACTCTACCAGGACTCCTTTAAACACTATTGTTGTTGTTGAGTGCCATTGAGTCTATTCTGCCCCATAGCAACCCTGTATAGAGTTTCCAAGGAACAGCTGGTGAGCTTGAACTGCCAGCCTTGCAGTTCAAATGGCTTTGCAGTCTGGTGCATTAATCCACAGAACCACACCAGGACTCCTTTAAGCACTATTACTTCTCCTTTAAGTACAAACCTAAAGTACTCTAACTCCTCACTCTCCTTGTTCAGCAAACTCTTATTGTTAGTGCCTTGGAGTCAATTCAAACTTATAGCAACCCTGTGTAGGGTTTCCAAGGAGCAGCTGGTGGGTTTGAACTACTGACCTTGTGGTTCATAGTCCAGTGCTGTTCCTACAGTGTCATACCAGGAGTCCTATCACACTCTACCCAGATGAATATTATTCTCAATATATGGAGATTTCCATAGTATAATGTATGGTATAGTCATGTAGGATAATGCACTGAACAGAAAAGTTGGTTTAAACTACAAGGTCAGTGGTTCAGACCCACCAGCTGCTCCTTGGAAACCCTATGCAGTGTCGCTATGAGTCAAAGATGACTTATAGCACTTAACAACAACAATGGTATATTGTGACTACTTTCCTTGATAATAGTTTCTTTCCCTAAGCTAGAATCAACTTTTAGGTGGTTATTACTTTTTTACTTTTGTCATAATGTATATTACCATGTTTCTCTGTCTAAACATGTCTGTAACTTTCACTGAAATCATGAAAACTATCACAGGTTTCTTAGAAGTAATTTTATTAGCCTGCCTTCTATTCTCTGCTGAGCACACACACTCACACAATTTCAGTTTCAAAGAGAATTGTCTTTTAGCATAAACCTTCAGAAACGTAACACCATGAACTACATTAAACAGCTACGTCTCCTCTTTTCATTAATAGTTTCTTAAACGTATCCAGTCTCATAGTAGATCTTAAGCACTCACTTCAATTGATCTCAAACACAAGAAAAGAGCAATCTGGCAGCATAGTACATCACATTAAATTTTCCATCAAAAGTGTTCTGATTATTATCTAATAACTAACCTTCTCCTTTATTGTCTTAGCTATCAAGTGCAGCAATAATATAAATACCACAAGTGGGTATTTCTTTATTTCTTTAACAAAAATCCGTTTCTTTTCTCAGGAGAGTGAAGATCTGAATTCAGGATGCTAACTATACTGGAAGGCTTTCCTCTTCCTGTGTTGATTCTGGAGGAAACTTCCTTTCTCTTTGAGCTTCCGCTCCTGGGTAATCTTGTTGTAGTTTAGCATCTCTTTTCATCCTTCATGACTTGCTGGATTAATTGCTGAATCTCTTATTTGTTAAAAGACATTGATTTTAGATACACTGTCTCTCATTAAAGAGTATTAAACTCATTCCCCAAAAGGATTACAACCACAGGTATTCAAAATCAAAACCAAAGCACTATTATTGAGTTGATTCCTTCTCCTAGGGGATTCTTGAACTTTATATCTTTATAGGAGCAGACAGCTTCAGTTTTCTACTCTGGAGTGGCTGGTGGGTTTGAACTTTTGACCTTTTAGTTTGCAGCCCAGTGCTTATCCTACAGCACAACCAGGGCTCCTGAGCCACAGGTATGTTGTTACGTGTCATCAAGTAGGTTCCCAACTCACAGTGATGCTATATAGGGTTTCTGAGGAGTGGCTGGTGAGTTTGAACCACTGACCTGTGGTCCAGCTCATTATCCTGCAGTGCCACAACAAGACTCCAGTACATAGGTACAGGGGTTAGAATTTACAACGCATATATCTGGGAGGCACAATTTAATTCTTAACACATTCCTGTTCTTTAATTGTACTTTCTTCCCTGCCCTTCCCCTATTTTAATGTTTCTCCTTTATCTTCCCACCTGCATTTCTTTACCATACCTAGTGTAGCATTTGTTCTCATCCTTGCTAGTATTCCTATTTCTACCAACTTCCAAGTCCTGGTGTAGCACTGTAGGATAGGACTACTAATTGAAAGGTTGATGGTTCAAACCTACCAGCTGATCCACAGAAACCCTATAGAGAGAGGGTCCCTATGAGTCAGAACCAACTTGTGGCACCTAACAACAATGTATTAGAGCAAACAATTTCACCCATGTTCTAATCTATAGATGTTGATGAGGTTGTAGTTCAGGTTGCTGTCATTTTGCATTTGCTTCTTCACCTAGTTCTGTACGACATATAACAACAAGTCATTTCTATCTTTTGCCCCCGAATCCTTTTCTTTGAACCATATAATACCTAGATGAACTGTTCTTCCTTCTGTTTTTATATTAATGCCACTTACATACCTAGAAAAAATTATTTGTAATTCACAACTTGTTATTATTTCCATTCTACAAAAACTTATAAAAGGAAAACAAGTCAAATCGCTTTCTCAAGGTCACTAAGCCAGATGGTGACAAAGAAAGGTCTAGCAGTAGGATTCTGCCTGCATAGGAACAACATCGTTTTTAATTTACAACATAGTTAACATGATATTTTAAAATAAATTACACTTAATTTAAAGATTAAAGCAATTACAACATTCTTTTTGCAAGTATTTAACTAGCGAAAATGCAGTTCTTGTAAGAATTCTTATTTCAACTCAGCTATCATGAGCTTCCTCTTATTTAAAATTTCAGAATGTATTGATTGCCTTTAAATTTCTTGATGAGACAAACATAGATTTTCCTCTGATGACAAATAAAATTGATGCTATGTTAGTACTTCATCACAATCATATCATCATAAAATTGTTGGCACAATTAAAGGTTTTTAGTAGAAGTAAATTTACAATGAATATTCATATATGTGTGTGTGTGTATATATATATATATATGGAGCTCTGGTAGTGTAGTGGTTACGAATCGGGCTGCGAACCTTAAGGTCAGCGGTTCGAAACTACCAGCAGCTCCGCGGGAGAAAGATGAGGCTTTCTACTCCCGTAAGGATTTACACCCTCGGAAACCCTGTACAGGTTCGCTATGGGTCGGAACCGACTCGACGGCACTTAACAACAACAATATATATACACACACATATATATATATTGTTGAAACATTTCCTATGAGAAGCAGACTTAATTCACAGGTAAATTCATTCAAAACATGTAATTTTAACCTTCAGTATGTCAGCTTCTATTGCAGTTAAAATGGAATATTTAAGCTAAACTTTCTTCACATTATAAAAAGAATCAACAAGCAGTTTCTTTGTTAATTCTGGCTCCAGCAATTCCTCCTTCATTTAAATGTAATAATATTTAAGAGCTATTTTACTATAAAACTTTCAACAACATGATCGTCACAATAATTTCTTGTGAAAACAAATTTGGAATTTAATACCAAAATTCTACTGTGAATATCAATATGAGCCCTAAAGGCACAATAGTTAAGCGCTTGGATGCTAAGGCAGAGGTCAGCAGTAGAAAACCACCAACAGCATTGCAGGACCGAAACCTGGCAATATGCTCCTGGAAGGATTACCCATTGTTGTCGAACTGATGCCAAACCATAATGACCTAGAGACAGAGACGAACTTGAAAACCATACAGTTTACAAGGCTATAATCTTTCTGAAAGCAGACTGCCAGATCTTTCTTCTGTGAAGCAACTGGTCAGACTAGGAAAATCTATGGTACAGTTGTGTGTTCTATAGGATGGCTATGGGTCAGAATACACTG
Source organism: Chrysochloris asiatica (assembly GCF_000296735.1). NCBI lineage: Eukaryota > Metazoa > Chordata > Mammalia > Afrosoricida > Chrysochloridae > Chrysochloris > Chrysochloris asiatica. The sequence continues at coordinate 37,096,771 of NW_006408527.1, read as the reverse complement.
CTGCTGTTGTTAAATGATATCAAGTCAATTTGGACTCATAGCAACCCTGTATAGGGTTCCAAAAAAGCAGTTGGTAGGTTTGAATTGCCAACCTTGTGGTTTGCTGCCAAGGGCTTATCCTATAGCAACACAGTAGTCAGTCCAATGTTTTCTTAATCCGTACCATATAATCAAGGAGCTCTGGTAGCATAGTGGTTACAAATTGGACTGCTAATCTCACGGTCAGCAGTTCGAAACTACCAGCTGTTCCACGGAGAAAGATGACACTTTCTGTTCCCATAAAGATGTACCGCCTTAGAAACCTTATGCAGGGTTGCTATGAGTCAGAACTGTCTCCACAGCACATAACAACAGCCATGTAACCGGTGGGACCAATACATGCTAGGAATTAATGATAGCAAATAAGGTGCACAAGACTCAAAGGCTGGCATTGGCAGCTTTGCCATCCAGCTAGGTTTAAAAGGAGCCATCTCTGAAGTAGGAACAGATGATCCCAGGACCATCTAGAAAAAAGTGAATGAGTGGAATGTGAGAATCCTACCTAGAAAAGCAGCAACAGCAGAGACAGTGTCAGGGGTGGTAACATGGAGCAGCATCTGTAGCCATCTAGGGCCATGGACTGAGTAAAGTTGAGTGCCTGCAGGTAGAAGACTGGTTTTCAGAATGTGCCCTTTGGGCAGTCACAGACTGGCTAAAAGAGCTTTGCCCAAACAGGACAGAGGCCAAGATGCAACATGGCTGAGAGGCCAAAGACAAGAGTGTTTTTGTTGGCAATATATAATCAGCTTAGTGGTTGTGAGTCGGGCTGTTAAATTCAAGGTCAGCAGTTCAAAACTACCAGCTGTTCTGCAGGGGAAAGATGAGGCTTTCTGCTCCCATAAAGATCCACAGCCTGGAAAACCCTATGTAGGGTTACTATGAGTCAGAACCAAATCCACCACACACCAGCACCACTATGTACAATATATACATTGATGGGCTTGATGCTGGACTTAGTTCATGACAGCCACAGGAACCATCTTCACAACTGCTAACAGTAGCTGGAAATATCTCCTTCCCACCTGTGGTCTGCCTCTTCAAAAAGCATTCTTTTTTTTTTTTTTCTTTTTAAATGTTTCTGTCTCCTTTTCTTTTCTTTTTACTCATTGTTGCTATTCTTTCTCCCTCCTCCAACCCTACATCATCATCATGCCTGACTCAGAAGTTTTTTGTTGTTGTTGTTTGTTTTCAATTACCTCTCCTCTTTGTTGTTGTTAAGTGTCATTGGGTTGGTTCCGACTCATATCCACCCTGTATAAGGTTTCCAAGGAATGGCTGGTGAGTTTGAACAACCAAACTTGTGACGAAAATCGACCTTGTGGTCCAGTGCTTCTCCTCTTAGAAGTTCACAATTGTTACTGACAGTAAAGAACTGCTGACCTTGAATTTAGTTTCCATCTGAAGTAGGGAGTTATAGAAATTCTGGAATGTTTTTTATCATCAACTAAATACTTAGTCTCAGAATGGCTCATGTCACTTCTGCTCATAGATGATTAGTCACTAAATTTTACATGACTATATCTAACTACAGTGAGCTAGGAAGCACAAATGTACCACATAAACATGAACTATTTAGCGAACAGCCAACACTTTCTGGTCATCATGTGTTTGATTCACTTTCCTTCCACAACACAACTCACTCTCTCCCAAAGGGAGATAATTCCAAAGTTCCATTCAGTCAAAGCTCTTCACAAAGTCCATGATCTCTAATGTGATGAGACGTAATTACTATATGAGGTCTAGATATTAAGGCCATCTTGATCCAGAAAAACATCAGAAAATTGTATATTATCTAAACAAATCTACAATGACTAAAAAAAAAATAAGACAATCAAAATAAACAAATGGAAAGGAGAGAAAATGTACAGAAATTATTGGCATACTAATTTGAAAATACCAAGGGAGAAGCGGCAAAAAGGTTCTATACTGTATGAGATGAATTCATCTTAATTAGGACTTGTTTCTACCTCTGAAAGTAGGTCAGCTGAACTTTGATCTCTTTGATCCTTAGCTATGCCTCTTAAGATTAAAAAAAAAAAAAAAAGATATGCCATCAGTTCATTTGGCTGCAACCCCAATAGTATGAAAAAACAAACAAACACCTGTGCATTCTAGGGTTTTTAAAGGCTGATTTTTCAGAAATAGATACTAGGCCTTCCTTCTGAGGTCCTTCTGGTTGACCTTGCACTTCCAACCTTTCTGTAAACCACCAAGTATTTTAGCTGAACCTCTGCCATGTATTGAACCCCCAAATATGTATTGTAAATCCTACCTCCTAAGCATATGCATGTAATCACACTAGAGAATAGTTTTCTTTGGTATTTTAATAAGGCCATATCAGTATAAGGTGTTTTTTAAACCTTTGAGATATAAAAACCACAGATTAGGACAGAGAAACATTTTTGTTGTTAGGTACATTTGAGTCAGCCCAGACTGATAGTGACACTATGCATAACAGAATGCATATCCTGTGTCAAATCCTGTGTCATCCTCACAATTGTTGTTATGTTTAAGCCTACTGTAGGTGCACCTGTGGCCTCTTTTTCGCTGACCCTCTACTTTACCAAGCATGATGCCCCTTCTGATAACATGTCCTTTCCAAAGTACTTGAAAGGAAATCTCAGCATTCTTGCTTCCAAGGACAGTCTGACTGTACTTCTTCCAACACAGATTTGTTTGTTCCTCTGGAAATTCCATAGTACTTACAATATTCTTCACCAACACCATAATTCAAATGCACCAATTCCTCTCTGGTCTTCTCTTCTCATTGTCCAGCATTCATACACATATGAGGCAACTGAAATTACTATGGCTTGGGTCAGACACATTTTAGTTCTCAAATGGTGTATTTGCTCTTTAACACTTTATAGTGATCTTTTGCAGCAGATTTGCCAAGGCAATATGTCATTTGATTTCTTGACTGCTGTTCCCATGAGCATTGATTGGTGAATCCAAGCAAAATAAATCCTTGACAATTTCAATTCTTTCTCCATTCATCATGATGTTGTTTATTGTCCAGTCATGAAGATTTTTGTTTTCTTTACATTGAGCTGTAGTCCATACTGAAGGCTATCTTTGATCTTCATCAGTAATAACTTCAAGTCTTCTTCACTTCCAGCAAGCAAGGTTGTGTCATCTGTATATCTCAGGTTGTTAATGAGCCTTATTCCAATACTGCTGCTGCATTGTTCTCCACATGACAGATAACGAAGCATTGTTGTTGTTAAGTACTGTTGAGTCAGTCTCAACACATACTGACCTGTATAGGGCTTCTGAGGAGCAACTGGTGAGTTCGAATTACTGACCTTTCAGTTAGCGATCCAGTGATGATCCTATAGTGCCATACCAGGAAACTCATGCTACATGAGGATTGCCAAGGAACCTCATAGAAGCTAAGATGACGATTTTTCCCCAGAATGAAGAGAGAGATTTTTCATAGAATTTGAAGTTCTATCTATCCTCCTAAACTCTAAATCCAGGTCTGGTGCTGTAGGATAAGCACTGGACTGCTAACTGCAAGGTATACAGTTCAAATCTGCCAGTCACTTACAGTACTTAAACTTAACTACCAAACTCAAACTCCTGAGAAAATAAATCCTCTTTCATTAAGGCCACCACTTGTGGTATATTTATTATAGCAGCACTAAGAAACTAAGTATAGCACTGAGGGGTAATGTGCTGGACTGCAAAGTTGTTTTAAAGTACAAGATTGGTGGTTCAAGGTCACTAGTTGCTTCTCGAAACTCTATACAGGATTGCAATCAATCAGAACCAACTTGGCTGCAACAAGAAGAAACTAAAATAACTTTTTTCTTTTGTTACCCTACTGCATTTGAATTGGATATTGGGGACACTGTTATCCTTAGGGGAGCTTTCTTAGCCTGCTTCTTGGCTATAGGATGTTGGGAACCCAAGAATTAAGTTTTAGTCCTAATTATTTGTACTCAGACTTATTTTTATTTATTTATTTATTTATTTATTTATTTATTTATTTATTTATTTATTTATTTTTTGAGTCCTAGTGTGGAGCTACATGGTAATACACTGGACCGCAAGGTCAGTTTGAACTGCATGGTCAGTGGTTCGAACCCATCAGCCACTCCTCAGAAATCCTAGGCAGGGTCATTATGAGCCAGAACTGTCTTGACAGCATGTAACAACAACAATGGTTATTTTGGTAGTGTAATTCTCTCAAAATATTAGTTTTGAATCTACTTGCCCCTTGAATGTTTTATGTGCCACAAACTACAACTAGAGTTAATTCCAAACTATGTTTCTCTCTTTATTTAACTCTGGATATCTTGAACTTCTCATGCTCTAGGGAGAAGCACAGCCTTTGTATATTTTGCCTGAGTTATTTTGTCCAGTGGAATGGATATAGCTGCTACTACCTTAATCTATCAAGGGGTATTAACAATGAATATGACAGCCAAACCTTTGATTGGATTCTTGCTGCATGACTGAGCTTTAATCAGCCTTTGTTGTTCAAGGGATTTCTAAATATTATCTTTCGCTGGTCATGGTTGAGAAGTAATTGTTTTTTCCAATCCTACAATTCCTCACATTTTTTGGAATCTTCCTAGATGCTTTCATTCCTGCTTACAAACTGGCCAATTATTCTCTAATCCACTTCTTTCATATAGTACCTTCCCAAATGCAGTCAACAGTTAACTAGTACACATCACTAATGTTCTGATTCTCATAATCTTTCCCCAAAATTATTAAGTCAGAAGAAAAGTCATCCATACTGCAAAAACTATTTCTGAAAGTTTTATTATTTGTTTCTGTGTACTAACTAACTAAAAGGTCAGTGGTTCAAATTCACCCAGTGACTCTGCAGGAGAAAGATCGGCAATCTGCTCCCAGAAAAATTACAATCTAGGAAACCCTATGGGGCAGTTCTACTCTGTCATATGGGAACCCTATGAGTAAAACATGAACTCAACATTTAACAATTACAACAATAAGCCTTTAATAACAATTTCTTCACCACCTAAGACTAACCCTTAAAATAATCTTTCTATATCTATCTATCTACTGATCAACCAATCATTGTAGATGGATTCCTGATTTGGTACTATAGGATAAGCAGTGTACTGCAAACCAAGAGATTGGTAGTTCAAATCTACCAGCTGCTTATTGGAAACTCTATTCAGAGTCACTATAAGTCAAAACCGACTCGATGGCACTTCACAACAACCACTTCTCTCTATATAGATATAGATAGTTGTTGTTAAGTGCCATTGAGTGCATTCCAACTCATAGTGACCTTGTATAGGGTTTCTGAGGAGTGGCTGGTAGGTTTGAACCAACAACCTTGCTAGTCATACTGAACTCTTTTGGTCCAGTGCATTATCCCGTAGCACCACACCAGGACTCCTCTCTCAATCTCTCTAGAAAGACAGAGAAAGAGAGCATGAGTCATTATAGCACTTGATTTCCAGTGCCAAGTTTGTATAAACTAGAATAGATTAGCTTAGATTGTGAGTGAAACAAACAAGAAATAAAAAACAAAAGTAAAGAAACGTCAGTACTTTAAAATAAAAAAGTTTTAGTTCCCTAAAATGTTTTACACATAGGAAGACTGTAGACATCATATCTACTCAGATAGTTAGTCTACTGTGTTGTTGTTAAGTTAAGGAGTAGCTAGTGGATTTGTACTGCCAACCTTGTGATTCAAATTGATCTTTCAGTCCAGTGCATTACCCTGCAGTGCCACACCAGTGTACTGTAGAAGTCACTAAAATATTGTACCTAACCTTATGCATTGCTTTGTAAAAAATTAACATAAATTCAGTGTCTTAAAACAATATATATATTTTTTACCTCACAGGTTCTTTGGTCAGGAGTCCAAGCACAGCTTAGCTATGGACCAAATATACAGTGACCAAAGGGTTCAGGGCCTTACAGAGCAACAATCAAGGTGTAAGACAGCCTCCATTCCTTTCTGCATCTCAGTGTCTTCCTCAGAGCTTGGTGGTGATGATGGTGGTGTGCTGTGGTGGTGGTCTGACACATAGCCACCCTGCATAGTTTTTCCAAGGCTATAAATCTTTACAGCAACAGAAAACCTCATCTTTCTCCTGTGAAACAGGTGATAGTTTTGAACTGCTGACCTTGAGTCAGTCATAACCACTACAGCTTAGTCAGTATATTTTAGCTCCTTGAGAAATTATGTATTTTTCATTCATCACTTTAAAAGAATTAACTTTAAAGTGTCAATAAAAATGCATTTGAAGAGGTCAAAGAGTGTGTCAGTCAGCAGGAGACCACTGCTGGCTCACAGGGACACAGGGACTGGTGAATTCAAAATCTGCAGGTCAGCTGGCAGGTTGGAGACTTGCAGACTTATGTTCTAAGAACCAGAAATCAGTGAAAGTGTAAGAGAGAACAAACATTTCCAGAAACTCTGTTTATTTACTGGAACTAGGAAATAACTCCAAAGGAACTCCCCTTTCAGCTGATTGGATAGAAGATGATTATCTAGTGCCTGCCAGATTACTGAGAATAATAGCTTTGCAAAATTGACACTAAGCATTAAGTATTACAGTCACATTTGCAGATAAAGAATTAGGATACATTTTGGGGGACACAATTCAATCCATAACAATATCTTTATCAATAAAAGAAAGTTTCTTTCTCAATGTCTATCTTTTACCATTACATAACAATTGCTGTTCGAATTTTCATCAAATTTGAGAGTTTACTTTGGATAGTATTTATGTGGCCTGTAAAAGAGATAATTCTGAGTAGACCAGGGTAAACCCTCAAAGTAACAGACCATTTAACAGTTAGTCATCCACTAATAAAAATAAAACTGAGAATGAATTCTCATTAAATTTACAAGCTATGTTGGGATAGAATACCATGAAACATAGACAATGTAGCTCACACAGAATTTACTTTTGGGGTTGCTGTGGACATTGAAGATAAAGACTGGAACACATGCTTTAGAGGCATGAGAAACAACTTGTTATTGCTCTTTGGGAGAAACGTAGTAGATATATTCAGAAGCTCAATGGAGACACATTTAGTCTGTGGTTTCATTACTAAAGGTTGGTGGTTTGACCAGCCCAGACATATCTCAGAAGAAAGACCTGATTTGCTTCCATAACGGTTGGTGGTGGTGGTGGTGTCCTGTGGAGTTGGCTCCGATTCATAGTGACCCTGTATATGGTTTTGGAGGCTGTAAATCTTAACAAGAGCAAAAATCCTCATCTTTCTTACATGGAAGTTCTGGTAGTTTCAAACTGCTGACCTTGAAGTTAGCAGCCCAGCTCATTACAGCCAAGAAAGTCCTATGGAGAGTTTTACTTTATAACACATAGTTGTTGTTGTTGTTGTTGTTGTTGTGTGCCGTGGAGTCGGTTCTGACTCATCGTGACCCTGTACAGGGTTTCTGAGGCTGTAAATCTTTAAGGGAGCAGAAAGCCTCATCTTTCTCCCGCAAAACAGCTGGTAGTTTCGAACTGCTGACCTTGCGGTTTGCAGCTTGATTCGTAACCATTATGCTACCAGAGCTCCTTTATAATACATAGAGTCACCATGATTCTACCGCACTGTTTGGTTTGATACAAAGAAAACAAACTGTTTTGAAGTACGATCTCCAAATCTACGACTATAGAAACAGCCTCTCCTAATGTTGTTGTTAAGCGCATTAGAGTAGGTTCTAACTCATAGTGATCCTGTATAGGGTTCCCAAGGCTATAAGAGATTCTAAGGCTATAAATCTTTGCTGGAGCAGAAAGCCTCATCTACTCCCACAGAGCATTTGGTGGGCTCAAACTGCCTCTAAACTTGTGGGTCTCAGTTCAGTGCTTATCCTACAGAGTCACTCAGCTCCCCTTATGTTGTTGTTGTTAAGTGCTGTCAAGTAGATTCTGACCCTGTACAGAATTTCCGAGGCTGTAAATCTTTACGGGAGCAGAAAGCCTCATCTTTCTCCCGCGGAACAGCTGGTAGTTTCAAACTGCTGACCTTGCGTTTCGCAGCCCAATTCGTAACCACTACGCTACCAGAGTTCCCCTTATAGGAGACATTAATTTTAATTGAACATTCCACAGGATGAGTAGCAGCAGGAATGTATGTAATGTTAGCTAATAATGATTCAGAGCATCACAGGGTAACAAATATTGAGTTTTTCAAAAACAATTGTCTTTTTACATTTTTATTCAAAATACTCATATTATTGTGTGCGGTGACTTAATACATTAGGTAATCAGGTTCCTTTCATAAATTCAGCATAGGCTGAAACCCACCCTCAGGGCCAGTGCAAAGTGAGAAGTCCAGAATAACCAAGCTCAGTGAAACAGAAATGCCAAGAAATTGAAGCAATAGCTTTCTTAGAAACTACATGATGCCTGGAAAGGCAAGGCTGGAGTAGAAAGATAAGGCTGAGGAAAAGATTGATCAGATAGATTGAGGAAACCAAATCTGAAAATATAGTCAAAGTCCTCTGTCTCCAGCAATAAGAGGTGAGTTGTGTGTATCTCATCACAATGATGTAATGAAAACGACACACATATTTAAAACTGATCTAAATCTCTATCTGTTGATCTAGGAAGATGTCCAATACATTGTTAATTGAAAAAGAGTTACAGAATATATATTGTATAATTTTTTAAATTATTATTATTGTTAGAAAGAAAACAAATAGAGGTACATATCCCAATATTAAAACTTGATAACACAGAGTGACAAAAATATGGGTAAGTTATAATTTTTTCATGGTAAATTATAATTAATTTTAAATTATCTATTTTGTTTCAGACTATATATAATTATTTAATAATAATTAATCACATAGCAAAGTACCTGTTTATAATAAATCATTCAAAGAATCTGCATGTATCCTGAAATATGAAAAAAAATACAAAACATTGAGGCATACTAGATGACAAGGACCAACCAAATTGGAAGACATAATCCTCATCCAATATTAGACATATTCTGAAATAGGAACCTGGTGGCTCCATACACTGAACACTGGGCTGCGAACAAGATCTTTGGTTGGAGCCTGCCAGCAGCTCCATGCGAGAAAGATGAGGCTTTCTACTCCAGCAAAGATTTATTAAAAAGGCTTGGAAACCCTATACAGGGTAGCTATGAGTTCAAACAAACTCCATGGCTCTTAACAACAACTCTGAAATAGTGCCTTGATAGAAAATAATGTCCATCTGTCCAGCCTACAAAATAATAGAGGGGCATTCTCATATTTATAGAGAATCTTATACTCAGAGATTTTCTAGCATGAGAAGAAAAAGGGCATTTTCTTAGAGACATTCATTTTCATTTCCTCTGCCCAGTCATTTTTTTAAGTGTTAAAGCTCAAACTAAGTTTAATGGATCACGATATTTGTTTCAGTTATTTATCATAGTAATTTCTAAGAGAGGGAGCTTACTGTGAGGTATGTTTCAATGATACCTTCAACATGTATAAAAAATAAATTGAAATTATTTTTGAAAGCAACTTATATTTCCATATTTTCAGACAGCTCCTTTTTTTTTTTTTTTTTTTATAATATGGCTGTTTATAGGATACCTAGAATAAACTTTTAGGGAAGACAATTATAATAACAAATCAAATAGCTGAACGTTTATAGCTAGGGTTGGCTTCCAGCATAGAAACTTCACAGTCTCATAGGACCCAGGGCTTAGAATGACCTCATACTTGGTTTAGTGCTCTGACATTACTTTTTACAAATTCTATTTTTTTTTTTTTAACAACTATCCCTGCATTCACAATTTGTACTGTGTTCCACAAATTAAGAAGTCAGTCCTGCTTTTAGCATGCTATGGCTTACGATCTGAATTGTTCTGGGAGAAGTTGGGAAAGAACACCCAATTAAACCCCAAAGATTATTCATTAAATGTCAAATATACACATATAAGAAATAGAGCAAGATGTCTGCTGAGCATTAATCTATTAAGATGTCTAGTGGGTGTTAGTTTGAAAATATATTGTGAAGCTCAATTTATAAAGTTTATAAGTTTGATAAATATCAGTGTAGTGCTTATGAGTCAGGCTGCTAACCTCAAGGTCAGCAGTTCGAAACTACCAGCTGTTCTGCTGGAGAAAAATGAGGCTTTTTGCTCCCATGCAGATTTATAGCCTTGGAAACCCTATACAGGGTTGCTATGAGTCAGAACCCAATCCATGGTACACCATCACCACCACCACCACCATTTATATATGGCAGGGTATTACATGTTTGCTTACATTTATGACTAACTTCAAGGTATTCTGAAGATGGTATCCATTATTTTCTGGTATAAAACTACTTTTTGGTAAAAGATGAGAGTAAGAAAAATCAGGATATAAATGACAAGTGTTAGAATTGACTGGGTTGTTTGAGCATGACTGCATGCATGTCAGGACTTGTGAGTGCCAGAAGCTGGCTGTTATATGCAGTCCCTGGATCTTATGAGAATGGTAAGAAACAATTGAACAACAACAACAACAAAAAAGAAGCAATTGGACAGTTTTACACTTATTCATTACATATAGGATTTACCCAAGTATTGCTTCAACTTCTTCAGCATTTTTTTTTAAAGCAATGTAATTGGAAAGGCAGGACCTGGGCTGATAATGCACCCTTTAAGAAGAGGGCATTTTCTCACATTATATATATATATATATACACACACACACACACACACACACACACACACAGTGTGAGAAGTTCAAAGAAAAGAGATCTTGTTTTCCTAATAAAAAAGAGTGTAACTAGGTAAATGAAACCCTTTCACAAATCCGTAAAGAATTGAGAATTTATACAATTCTAAAATACCTCAGGAAATGTTCATGAATATCTCTTAATTCCAAGTCATTTAACTTGCATTTAAACATGCTCATCTAGCAAAATTATATTGGTAATTTCATCGGTACAAATGAAACAGACCTGAATGGAGTGGGACTTGGGGAAAGAAAGAAAATGAAAATTATTGCCTTTAGGAAAATAACATTTTTCTAACACAAGAAAAAATACATAAGTTTAAACTTTATCTCTGAAAAAAAAAAAAACACCAGTGCTTAAGAGTTTGAATTCAAGCAATTGGTTGATTCAGAGAAATTAGTGTGAGAATGCTGACTCCTTTACTTATTAGCTAATTTAGAAAAAGTTATGTGGTCTCTCTCAGCAACACTTTGCTCATCTGTAAACTGATGCTGATTGTTGTACTTTCATTCAAAGTCATTTTGAAAAATAAATGTGAAACATATGCAAAATGATTGACATATTGTATATGCACAACATATGCTACTTCTCCTTTTTGATCTCTATTTACTTTTATTTATAAAATAGTGTACACATATTTCCATGTGTATAAATATTTGTCTATCAACTCATACTCAATTGGCATAGGGAAGAACACAGGATGAATCCCTTTCCCTTCCTGTTAGGATATCTTACATTGCTTATGTACTTTGACAAGAGTCTGACTTATTATTTTTCTCAGCCTTTGGCCTTAGCCAATTAATTCCACCAGATACTTGAAGGGTGAAGAAGTGTTTAAGAATTCCAACTGGGAGTAGGAACAAATAATAATGTTGAAACAAACAAGCAAAGAAAAATTATATTCTAAACAAAATGAAACAACTGCAAACAAATATACTTCATCATTAATAAGACTGGTTTTCAATTAGCAGTAACTTTGGTAGGCTAATATGTTAAAAAATAGTCTCCATTTCATTTTTCAGAGCTTCCCAGATATGTCCTGCTCTCTCAACTTGGTTGAGCCATGGCAGAAGGTGCTTCAGTGGACATCTGTTCTGAGAAAAGGATAATCCTGAATATTTCAGAATTAATAATTCTGAAAAAACAAAACAAAACAAATGAATAAAAAAGGTGCCAATATAAATATGGAGTGCAGTATATAATCAATTAATTGGAATGAGTGATGTCTCTGGAGTGTTTAACAAAAAATAGATTCTCTGAGGGGCTTAGTTGGTTTTCATGTTGAAAGATCAAAGCAAATGCTATACATACAGATCTAATTGAAAGTAGACACATGTTCCACAATAGTTAATCCTTCATAGGGTCCAAAACTGTCACTAAAAGAACAACTTGCTTGTATAAGAATAATAGACCAAAAGCAACAAGGTTTATTCTTCTAGATAAATAAATTCTAGATGGATCAAAAGAATGCCAATAGAAAAGAAACATATGTTGCACCTGTCCCCTTAGAATCTGAATGTATACTGTTGTTAAGTGCTGTTCCAACTCAAAGGTAGGGTTTCCAAGGAGCAGTTGATGAGTTTGAACCATGGACTTTGTGGTTCAAACTGAACCTGCGGTCCAGTGCTTTAATCCCACAGTGTCACACTATGATGAGGTTAAGTCAAAAACTATTGTTGCTAGAGCTCCCGTCATAAATGCATGGGATCATTCCAAATGAAACATGTTTAAACATCTTGGGAGACTATTTTATCCAGTAGATGACTACAGACAAATTTCTCAGTAATACACTTGTCTTAGCCTCTTTATGGTGCCTCCAAAGACAAAAAAAGCTCTAAAAAAAAAAGTTACTTCCAGGATCCAGATCTACTGGCCAACTGAATTCAAAGCAGAATGTCCTGGAGACTATTTTTTTGGACAGCAAAAGGGAAATCTTGACTGAATTTTTCAGAGGACACAGGGTGATCATGAGAACTTATTAGGAAGAAATTTTAAGAAAATTGAAAACCACATTGATGAAAAAAGACGTAGAAAGTTTTATGAGGGATTTTTTTTTTCCCTATCAGGACACTGCACCTACTCATTCTTTGAGGAATGGCATTGTATTCATTATCAAAAAGAGCATATCAAAACCTATCTTGAAGTACAATGCTGTCTGTTACAGGATAATAACAATACACTTACAAGGATGACCAGTTAATTAGACTATTATTCAAATTTGCACATCAACCTCTGAAGTCAATGATGATGAAACTGAAATATTCTACTGACTTCTTCAGTTTGAAATAGATCAAACATGGCATCAAGGTGGTTTGATAATTACTGTTACTCCACTGTGAGAAATGGAAAAAGTGGAAGGATCATACAGTAGGAAAATACAGTCCTGGTAATAGACATGGTGCTGCAGATTGCATAATAGAATTTTGCAAGATGAATGAGTCATTATCTGCAAATACCTTTCTCAAACTACTTAAAAGTTGATTCTACACATGAACCTCACCAGACTGGATACACAGGAATCCAACTGACTACATCTGTGGGAAGGAGCTCTGGTAGCGTAGTGGTTACGAATCGGGCTGCGAACCTTAAGGCCAGAGGTTTGAAACTGCCAGCTGTTCCGCGGGAGAAAGATGAGGCTTTCTACTCCTGTAAGGATTTACACCCTCGGAAACCCTGTACAGGGTCGCTATGGGTCGGAACCGACTCAATGGCACTTAACAACAACAATAAACATCTGTGGGAAGAGACAGTGGAGAAGTTCAACATCATCAGCCCAAACAAGGCCAGGGACCTACTGTTGAAGAGACCATCAATTGATCATACGCAAACTCAGGCTAAAGCTGAAGAAAATTAAAACAGGTCCATGAGACTCAAAATATAACCTTAAATATATTCCGCCTGAATCTACAGACCATCTCAAGAACAAATTTGATGCATTAGACACTAATGATCAAAGACCACATGAATGTTGAGATGACATCTAGAGCATCATAAAGGAAGAAAGGAAAATGTCATTAAAAAATCAGGAAAGGAAGAAAAGACTAAAATGTATATCAGTAAAGATTCTAAAACTTGTTCTTGAATAGAGAGAAGCTAAAACAACTGGAAGAAATGAGGAAATAAATGAGCTGATCAGAAAATTTCAAATGGCAGATTGAGAGGACGAGGTCAAGTACTCTAATGAAATGTGCAAACCCCTGGAGTTAGGAAAACAAAAGAGAACATGCTTAGCCTTTCTGAACTAAAAGAACAGAAGGAAAAATAAAGTCTGAACTTGAAATATTGAAGGAATGTATGGGCAAAATATTTAATGATACAGAAAGCCTCAAAAGAAAATGGAAGGAATACAAACAATCTCTCTACCAAAACAAAACAAAACAATGGTCGATGCTCAACGGTTTCAAGATACATTATATGATCAAAAACCTATGTTACTGAAAGAAGAAATCTAGGCTGCACTGAAGCCATTTGCTAAAAACAAGGCTCCAGGAAATGACAGACTATAAACTGAAATCTCTCAACAAACTGATGCAGGGCTTCAGTCCCTCATTGGTCTGTGTCAAGTAATTTGGAAGACAACTCCTTGGCCAATGAATTGGAAGAGATCTATATTTGTACCCATTCAGAAAGGTGACAGAATGGAATACAGAAATCATCAAACAATATCATTAATATCACAAGGAAGTAAATTTTTACTGAAGATAATTAAAAATCAGTTGCAACTGCATGTAGACATGGACCTGCCAGATATTAAAGCCAGATTCAAAAGAAGATGTGGAACTAGGGATATCACTGGTGATCTCAGATGGATCTTGGCTGAAAGCAGAGAATAACAGAAAAATGTTTATTAGTACTTAATTGACTACGTAAAGTCTTTTGATTGTGTGGATCATGATAAATTATGGATAATATTGTGAAGAATGAGTATACCAGAACAGTAAATTGTTCTCTTGAGGAACCTGTACATAGACCAAGAGGCAGTCATTTAAAAAAAAAACACCTAGGGGATAGTGAATGGCTTAATATCAGGAAAGGTGTAGGCTCAGATTATGTCTTTTTAACATACTTATCAATTTGTATGTTGACTAAATAATATGATAAACAGGGCTATGTGAAGAAGAACATGGCATCAGGATTGGAAAAAGACTCATTAACAGTCTGTGCAATGAAGATTATACAACCTTGCTTGCTGGAAGCAAAGAGGACTTATAACATTTAGTGATAAAGATCAAAGACTACAGCTTTCAGAATGATAAATGGAGGACCTTACAAGATTGGATGCATTTGAATTATCATGCTGCAAAAGAATATTAAAAATACCATGGATTATAGAAGAACAAACAAACCTGCCTTAGAAGACATGCAGCCAAATGCTCCTTCTTGCTGAAGATGGTGAGATTTTGGCCCTCATACTTCAAACATGTTGTCAGAAAGAACCAGTCCCTGGGAAAGGACATAATGCTTAGTAAAGTGGTGGGTCATAAAAAAAAAAAAAGGAAGATCCTAAGGAAATGGATTGACACAGTGCCAGTAACAATGGACTCAGATACAACAACAAAAAAGTGATTATGTCACAGGACTGGGCAGTATTTTATTCTGTTGTATATCAGGTCACTATTAAAACAGACTCAACATCACCAAACAACAACATATATTTCTTGGTCAAAGTCTAATATTAACTGAAAATTCAACAAATAATCAATGTGAATAAAATCTACATAGTTGGTGGTGGTGCCAATGAGTTGGTTCCAACTCATAATGACCTTATACAAAACAAAATGAAACACTGCCTAGGATTATAGTATCCTCACAATTATTGTTATGTCTGAACCCATTGCTGCTTTCACTACGTCAATCTATTGCAATGGGGGTCTTCCTCTTTTTTGCTGACTCTCTACTTTACTAAGTATGATGTCTAAAGTATGAGAGAGGAAGTCTCACCATCTTGATTTCTAAGGAGCATTCTTGCTATACTTCTAACACAGTTAGTTCTTCTAACAAACTTTTAATATTCTTATACAACACCATAACTCATCTACACCAATTCTTCTACAGTCGTCTTTATTCATTGCCCAAAATTTATATTTATATAAGACTACTGAAAATACCATGGCTTGGGTCAGGCACGCTTTAGTCCTCAAACTAACATCTTTGCTTTTGAACTCTTTAAAGAGGCCTTGTAGCACAGATTTGCCTAATGCAAAAATTGATTTGATGTCTTGACTGCTGCTTCCATGACTGTTGATAGTGGATCCAAGCAAAATGAAGTATTTATTAGATGACTTCAATCTTTTCTCCATTTATCATAATGCTATTTACTGAGCCTGTAGTGAAGATTTTTGTTATCTTTACATTGAGGTGCAACCTAACATCTGACTCTTGGTCTATGTACAGATGCCTCATGAGCACAATTAAACATTCCAGAATACCCATTCTCCACAAAGATAAGCTTGTCATGATCCACATAGTAAAAGGCTTTTGCATAGTCAGTAAAGGCCAGATAAACATCTTTCTGGTATTCTTTGCTTTTAGACAAGATCAGTCTTATGTCAATGATATCCCTTGTTCCACATCTGTCTGAATTTGGCTTCACACTTTGGCTTTGTTGTTGTTGCTGTTAAGTGCCATCAAGACAGCTGTGACTCATAGGAACCCTTTATAAGGTTTCCGAGGAGTGGCTGGTGAGTTTCAATTGCCCACCTTTGGGTGCAAATTAACATGGCAGTCCAGTGCATTATCCTGCAGTGCCACATACTGTTAATGTACTATTGCAGCCATCTTTTAATTTTCTTTAGCAAAATTTTACTTGCATGTGCTATTAATGATATTTTTCAGTCATTGCCACATTTTGTTGGCTCACTTCTCTTTGAAAAGGACACAAATAGAGATGTCTCCAATAAGTTGGCCAAG
>NW_006408527.1:37078806-37079852 GCF_000296735.1 Chrysochloris asiatica | reverse complement strand
CTCTTGAAATGGTTGAGCATCAACCATTTCATTTTAGTACAGTGACTGTATATTCCTTTCAGCTTCTTTTGATGCTTTCTGCATCATTCAATATTTTGCCATAAAATACTTCAGTATTGCTTGTCAAGATTGGAATTTTTTCCTCTGTTCTTTCAGCTAGTCCATAGTGTATTGTTCCCTTTGGTTTTTCTAACTCCATGCCTTTGAATGTTTCATTGTTGTTGTTGTTGTTATGTGCTATGGAGTCAGTTCTGGCTAATAGCGACCCTGTACAGGGTTTCCGAGGCTGTAAATATTTATGGGAGCAGAAAGCCTCCCCTTTCTCCCTTGAAACAGCTGGTAGTTTTGAACTGCTGACCATGAGATTAGCAGTTTGATTCGTAACCACTACGCTACCAGAGCTCCTTTGAATATTTCATTATAATACTTAAATTTGTCTTCTTGAGATTCCCATTGAAATTTTCTGCTCAGCTCCTTTATCTCCTAATTCCTTCCATTTGCTTTAGCCTTTCTATCTGGCTGAGTAAGTTCTAGAGTCTCTTCTGACATCCATTTTGGACTTTTCCTTCATATTTGTCTTTTTAATGACCTTTTGCTATTTTCCTAAAACTTTTTTTTTTTTTTTAATCCCATTCCACATTCTGGTCTTCGGTGATTAGTGTCTAATGCATCAAATATTTTCTTGAGATGATCCATAAATTGAGGTGGGATATATTCAAGGTCATATTTTGAGCAGTCTCTGTCTTTTCCTTTTATGAATAGTACATTTTTTATTTTTCTTGATTTTATTATAGAAGTTTTTAGTGGAACTCTTCAATGATCATATTACAGGTAGGGGCCATGATGGCTCTGATCGCAAATACATTGCAACAACACAGAGCAGCAGGAGACCCTATGCATGAAGAAAGCCCATTGTACTGCAGAGCAGCAATGGGTGCCTCATTGATTTGGCAGAGCCTCAACAGGAGATTTCATGCCGGGACCTTGCTGGCTTTGTAGTTTGGCAGAGGCCATGTCACCAAGGGGCAGAGTGGCAGAGGACCCTA
>NW_006408527.1:37058173-37078467 GCF_000296735.1 Chrysochloris asiatica | reverse complement strand
ATTACATTCAACATTCTGTGTAGTTTTGGTCAGGGACATTAAGACCTCTAGAAAATTAGCAAAAAATGCAATTTAGGGCTAAGGGAATAGTAATAGATCATAAGCAGAAATTTAACTAGATGTTTTGTATAGAGAAGTTTTTATAAGGAAGTTGTTCTGTTTCTTCTTAACTACAAAACTTTAAGTGCTTCTTGTTTTTCTTGTTTAATCAATCTTGAGAAACAACTGTGTTGCCAGTTACCATAGCAAATAATGTTTAGGTACATGTTGTGATTAATGAATCTATAGAAAGTAATAGGTGAAAGTAAAAATCGGAGTTAAGATTTAGAATTATGTTTTAAGGTTAACGTGACATTTTTAGAACAATGAGGTTTGCTTACAGAAATCAGGTATTGTCTAACTACGTAAAGGGGAACAAGGAAGATTTTGATATTCTTGATGCTCTATATTGAAATGATTGAATTGTATGATTTAGACCACTACTTTGAAAAGAAAGATTAATAGATTCATGGTATAGAGTAGTATAAAAGCTGTTTGAGAATCTGAAATAAAAAGAAGAGAAGAGAAATAAAATGTGAGAGAAGATTCCCCATTCATCGAGACCCATTGATTTTGTCATTTCTTCGCCGACACCATGCATCCCTCTAAGGACCCCTAATAAGATTATTGGGGCTGGCCCCTGACATATGAGTATAACTAGTGATAAACAAGGTTATGTAAAAAATTATCTGCACTCTAGCTGCAGAATTTATTTTAATCATCTTTCAGAAAAGACACATACATCATTTTTCAACATAGTCTCAATATACATTGCCCATCTGTGAACAAGCTTTCATATTCCCTTATTTAAAAATTTGTTAGGCAGAGCTGTGAGCCATGAATGCACCATTCTCTTCACTTCATCAGAGGTGAGTCTTTGTCATCAATGGGCTGCTTTCGTGGGACCAAACAGGTGAAAGTCTGATGGTGTAAAATGAGGACTATGGGGAAGATGATTTAACACTCCAAAATGAAGTTTTGCAGAGTCAACAGTGTGGACAGAGGTGTGCGGATTTGCATTGTCATGCAAGATCACAATGCCCTTGGGTAGCAGTGCTCTGTGTTTAATTGGCAATTCAGACATAAGTGTAAGGGACAGCATCTCACTGTAAAGAGCTCTGTTGATTGTTGAAACTTTTTCCTGATCATGTTCCAATACTGGCCCTTGAGAATCCCAGGAAACCATAAGCATCAATTTTCCAGCTGATGGTTAACTTTTGAACTTTTTCTTGGTTGGTGATTGAGGATGTTACCATTCCATATTCTGCTGTTTACTCTCAAGCTCATACTGATAAATCCATGTCTTGTCATCAGTAACAATTTTTTTCAAAAGAAAGTTCTACCTTCCTTTGGGTATTGGTCCAAATTTCTTTTGAAGCTGCTCACATTCACACTTGCACAACAGTTGATTAGAAATTTTACAAGCTTGATTAGAAAACTCTGATAAGACAGTGCTGTCAACAGAAGTTTTAACATAACTGGAGTGCAGATGATTTTTGACTCACCCTCATATAGTGTTTTAGCAAGCACGTTCAGTCTGTGTCTAATCGATTTATATATAAGTTATTTTTAAATTATCCCTACTCCAAGAAATGATTTGATGTTATTAATATGCATCTTTTAAAAAATGCCAATGACAAATACAGTGTGTAATCACTGTCTGAGAATTTGCATTTAAGATCAGAAATGCAGTAAAGAGAGCATTTTAAAACTATTAGAAAATGTTGTTAACTCTCAGATCAGGTCCAAATCATAGCGACTGTATGCACAACAGAATGAAAATAACTGGCCATTTTTGTGCCATTGTTATAATCATTCCTACATTTGAGCTCATTGTTGCAGCCAATTTCTCAGTCTATTTAGTCAATGTTCTTCCTCTTTTTTGCTGACTCTTACTTTACCAAGCATGATGAATTTATTCATGGATTGGTCCCTCCAAATAACCTGTCAAAAGTTCAGAAGATGAAGTGAAGCCATACTCATGTTTAAGAAGTTTTCTGGCTGTACGTCTTCCAAGGCAGATTTGTTTGTTTTTCTAACCATCCCTGTTATATTTCAATATTCTCCAGAAACACCATAATTCAACTGCATCAGGTCTTCTTCGTTCTTCTCTATTCTTTGTCCAGCTTTTGCATATGTATAAGATAATTAAAAATGTCATGACTTGTGTCAGGTGGACCTGAGTCCTCAAAGAGGAATCTTTGCTTTTTAGCACTCTATAGAAGGTTTCTCAGCAGATTTGCCTAATACAATAGGTCGTTTGATTTCTTGACTCATACACCACTCGTCTGTCAGTTTGTTGCACTATGATGGCCTGCATGTTGCTGTGATTCTAGAAGCTATGCTATGGGTATTTTAAGTATCAGCAGGGTCACCCATGGTGGAGATCAGCTGAGCTTCCAGACAAAAGAAGACTAGGAAAAAGGAGAAATGGACTAATTCTGAATATTTAGTCACTGAAAATCTTACTAACATTGGAAAACTGTCAGCATGATAATCCTGAATATTGAAACATGATGAAGAGCACCAGAATACTGTAAGATATTGTGCTGGGAGATGAGGCTCTCAGATTGGAAGGCACTCAAATATAACTGGAGAAGAGCTGCTTCCTCAAGCAGAGTTGACCATGATGATACAAATGGAGTAAACTTTCATTTGCTAATGGGGCACAACTCAAAAAGAAGTAAAACAGCTACAAATATTCATTATTAATCAAAACATGGAATGTATGAAGTAAGAGTCTGGGAAAATTGGAAATAGTCAAAAAATGAAATAGAATGCATAAACATTAATATCCTAGGCATTAGTGAGCTGAAATGAACTGGTATTAGCCATTCTGAATCTGAAATACATAGTTTACTAAACTGGGAATGACAAATTTTGAGGAGGAATGGTATTGCATTCATCATCAAAAGGAATGTATTAAGATTCATCTTGAAGTACAATGCCATCTGTGACAGGATAATATCCATTCACCTACAAGAAAGACCAGTTAATACTGCTATTATTTAAATTTATGCCCCGACCACTAAAGCTAGTGATGATGAAATTGAAGAATTCTACCAACTTCTGTCTGAGATAGATCAAGCATGCAATCAAGATGTATTAATATCTACTGGTGATTGGAATCTAAAGGCTGGGAATAAAGAGGAAGGATCGGTAGTTAGAAAATATGCTTTTGGTGACAGAAACAATGCTGGAGATCACATGAAAGAATTTTGTAAGACCAATGACTTCTTCATTGCAAATACCTTTTTTAAACAGCATAAAAGACGACAACACACACAAACCTCACCAGATGGAATACACAAAAATAAAACTGACTGCATATGTGGAAAGAGATGGTGGAAAAGCTCCATATCATCAGTCAAAACAAGGTCATGGGCAGACCGTGGAACAAACCATCAATTGCTTATATGCAAGTTCAGATTTAAAATGATTAAAATTAAAACAAGTCCACAACAGCCAATTTAGGATGCTCAACATATATCACCTAAATTTAGAGATCATCTGAAGAATATATTTGATGCATTGGACACTGAAGACCAGAAGAATTATGGGATGATATCAAGAACATCATACAGGAAGAAAGCAAAAGGTCATTAATAAGACAAGAAAGAAGGAAAAGACAAAAATGAATGTCAGAAGAGACTCTGAAACTTTGCTGTAGAAAAGCTAAAGCAAACGGAAGAAATGAGTAGGTAAAAGATCTGAATAGAAAATTTCAAAGGGCAACTCAAGAAGACAAAGTGAAATATTACAATGAAATGTGCAAACACCCATACTTAGAAAACCAAAAGGAAAGAACATGCTTAGCATTCCTCAAGCTGAAGGAACTGAATAAAAATTTCAAGCCTGGACTTGCAGTATTGTAGAATTGAATGGGCAACATATTGAAAGATGCAGAAAATATAAAAAGAAGATGTAAGGAATACACAGAGTCACTGTATCAGAAAGAGATTATTGATTTTCAGCCATTTGAAGAGGTAGCATATGATCAAAAGCCAGTGATACTGAAGGAAGAAGTTCGAGGTGCATTGACAAAGTTGAAGGTCTTGACAAAGAATATGGCTCCAAGAATTGATGGAATACAAATTGAAATCTTTTAACAAACTGTTGCATCCCTGGAGGCACTTACTGATATATGTCAAGAAATTTGGAAGACAACTTCCTGGCCATGTGACTAGAAAAGATCCATATTTGTGCCCATTACAAAGAAAGGTGACCCAATGGAATGAATAAATCATTGGACCACATCATTAATATCCCATGCAAGCAAAATTTTGCTCAAGATAATTTATAAACTGCTGCAACATTGACTGAGAACTTCCAGGGGTTCAAGCTGGATTTGGAAGAGGATGTAGAACAAGAGGTATTATTTTTGACGTCAGATGGATCTTCTCTGAAAGCAGAGAATACCAGAAAGATGTTGACATGTATTTTATTGACTATGCAAAGGCTTTTCATTGTGTGGATTCTGACAAGCTATGGACAGTGTTGTGGAGAATGAGCATTCTGGAACACTTAATTGTGCTCATGAGGAACCTGAACATAGACCAAGAGAAAGTTGTTTGAACAGAACAAGGGAACAATGAGTGGTTTAAAATTAGGAAAAATGTGTAACAGGGTTGAATTCTTTCACCATAATTATTCAATCTGTATGCTAAGCAAATAATCTTCAAAACTGGATTATATGAAGTAAAAATGGCATCAGGATTGAAGGAAGATTCACTAACAACCTGCGATATGCAGATGTTCCAACCTTGCTTGCTGAAAGCAAAGAGGACTTAAAATATTTATTGATGTACATTAAAGACCACAGCTATCAGTATGGGTTGCATCTCAATGGAAAGAAAAGAAAAATCCTCACCACTGAAACAATAAACTACAGCCATATAAATGGAGAAAGATTGAATTGGGAAGCAGCAGTCAATAAATCAAATGATATATTGTATTAGGCAAATTGGAGCTGCACAAGATTTCCTTACAATGTTGAAGAACAAAAATGTCAGTTTGAAGACTAAGCTGCATCTGAACCAAGCTATGGTGTTTTCAATAACTTTATATGCATGTGAAAGTTGGACAATGAATACAGATTATCATAGAACAATTGGTGCATTTGAGCTGTATTTTTGGAGGATAATACTAAAAGTATCAATGACTGCCAAAAGAACAAACCAATCTGTGTTAGAAGTACAGTAAGAATACTCCCTGGAAGTCAGGATAGTCAGATTACGTCCCTCTTACTTTAGACATGTTATCAGGAGCAATCAGTCACTGGGGAAGGATATCATGTTTGATAAAAAGGAGAGTCAGAGAAAAAGAGGAAGACCCCAAATGAGATGGATTGGCACAGTGGCAGCAGTGATGGCCTCAACTATAGCAATGATTTTGAGGTGGGCACAGGATCAGGCGGTGTTTTGTTCTATTGTGCGTAGGGTTGATGACACCTAATAACAACTTCCATGAGAGCTGACTGTAGATCCAAGTAAAACTAAATCCTTGACAACTTCATTATTTTCCTAGTTACCATATTGTTGCTTACTAGTCTAGTTGTGAGGATTTTTGTTTCCTTTCTCTTGATGTGTAATCCAAACAGAAGACTGTAGATTTTGATCTTCATTACAAAGCTCGTTGAGTCCTCTTTATTTACAGCAAGTGAGGTTTTTGTCATCTGCATTGCAGGTTAGTAATGAGCCTGTCCAATACTGATGTCACATTCTTCTTCATACTGTTTACATTCGCAGATTATTTGCTCATTCTATGAAGTGAATGAGTACGATGACGGGACATAACCCAAAGCATGCCTTTCTGATTTCAAACCATGCAGCACACTCTAGTTCTATATAAATGATTTGCCTCTTGGTCTGTACAGGTTCCACATGATCACAACTATGTGTTCTGGAATTCCCAGCCTTCACAATGTTATCCATTATTTATTTTGATCTGTATAGACAGGTGTCTTTGTTTAGTTAAATACAGATAAACTTATTTTTGATATTAATTGTATTCAGTCAAGATCTATCTGACAATCCAATGATATTCCTCATTTCACTTCCTTTTCTGAATCCAGCTTGAATTTCTACAAATTCCCTGTCAGTGTAGGGCTGCACACATTTTTACATTATATTTAGTAAATGTTGCTTGTGTGTTATGTTAATGATGTTGTTCAATAATTATCATCATGAAAAGTTTATTTTCTGTTGTTTCACCTTCCTTTGGAATGATAAAATATATGGGTCTTTTCCAATCGCTTGGTTAGGCAGCTGCCATACAAATTTCTTGACATAGATGAGTGAATGCCTACAGCATTGTTTCTGTTTGTTGAAACATCTCATTTGTTATTCTCTTAGTTTCTGGATCTTCCTTTTTTGCCAATGCTTACAGTGCAGCTTGGATTTCTTGATCAATGCCATCAGTTCTTGATCATATGCTGCTTCCTGAAATGGAGGAACATTGACCAATTCTTTTTTGGTACAGTGTGCAATTCCTTCCATCTTCTTTTGATGTTTCCTGAGATGTTCAATATTTTGCTCTTAGAATCCTTAGATATTTCAACTTTAAGCTTGGATTTTTTTTAAGTTCTTTTTGCTTGAGCAATACCAAGTGTGTTCTTCACTTTCAGATTTCTAATTCCATGTCTTTGCACATTTAATTATAATACTTTGCTTGGTCTTTTTGAGTTGCCCTTTCAAGTTTTCAGCTTCCCCCCCACCCCCAGAGTTTCTTCCATTTGTTTTAGTTATTCTACCATTAAGTGCAAGTTTCAGAGTCTCTTGACATCTATTTAGTCTTTCTTTCTTTATCATGCTTTTTAATGAGCTTTTGCTTTCTTGATGTGTGATGATCTAGATGTCATCCCACAACTTACTTCAGCTTGGCTAAAACCTATTCACCATGACTAACCCTGCTGTCATTTGAAATACCAGTGTGAAAATGTCTTGTATCACTGCAACATGAAAACCAACACAGTATGACAAGCTGACAGATTAGCAACAGAACCAGAAAATAGAGAGCATTATTAAAAGAGTTGCCAAGAGAATCTTAAAATACTGAGTTAAGATGACTTGATCAGAATCTTTACAAATTATGATTCCTTGCTTAGGAAATATTTTCAAAGCAATGATACATTTACTAATTTTTTACATAAAATACATATTAAATTCTTCAACTGATACCACACTAACTAGAAATCAATCATTTGTGTTCTTTCAATCATTTCTCTAGAGTGTCTCTACTGACTGGACACAGGTAGAAATACATCTATAATGAATATTTTCAAACAGATCCTAATACTCATGTTTAAGTATCATATAGTTTATACTAAAAAGGCCTACTGCTTGCATTTATCAAATTTATCAAATAAGTATATCACATATCCATAAAAGCACTCACTCAATAGAAAGGGTAGTATATTCTTATATATTTGTCCTGTATATATTATCATGATGAAGGCTAGTAAATTTCTATAATATGTAAATTTTATTCCAATCTTTAAAAAAATACTATGATTTGCTTTATCTTTATGTCATAGCTTTTTTTACACTAGTAAGTTTACTTTGCAAAAATATATATTTATAATACAGAACATAATTATTTGCCTTTTTCTAACTCCTAGAATTTCATGTGTAGACCAGTAACCGTTTTTAAACCATGCTCAATAAAATAACTGAATTTGTGCTATGTTCCAATTAAAGATTATGCTTACAATCTAAGAAAATGATCTACAGTGTAAATGTAAGTATTTTGCTTTTTTTTAAACCTTTGTATTGTGAATTCAGTGAAAGTTTACAAAGCAGATCACTAGTTTTACATTTAACAAACCATATGCTTTGTATCATTACTTATACTTTACTTCATTGCAATCCCCTCCAGATAGTAATATGTTAATAGTATTTACCTCTATTTACTTTAATGCCTCTCTTCCTCCCTGTGTCTTCCATTACCTTCATCTTTCCTCTGTCAACCTCTCTTTTGTATATTGCCTGTCCCACACATATGTTAACATATATCTACCATCTAGCATAGTGGTTACGAATCAGGCTGTGAACCTTAAGGTCAGCAGTTCGAAACTACCAACCGCTCCGCCGGAGAAAGATGAGGCTTTCTACTCCCGTAAAGATTTACACCCGCGGAAACCCTGTACAGGGTTGCTATGGGTCGAAACCGACTCGATGGCACTTAACAACTTAACAACAAGCCCATGAATAATTTTCCCACTCTTGCCATAGCTGTCATAGAAAGTTTCTGTTGTTAAGAAAAGCTTTTCTTAACTTTTCATGACAATGAACTCATACAATAGTTACATTTTGTGATTCACTAGTTTCACTAAGCAGATTCATCAATATTTTTCACCATTGCATAGAATTCCACTGTGTACATGTACCAAAGTTTGTTTATCCATTGATGGGCATTTAGACTGTTTCAATCCTGTGGAACAATTGAGAACTATGTTTTATATCATTTCTCAGAAGGTTCCCAGTAGGATTGAGTCCCAGTTGTCCAAAATGTAAACTCACTTTTATTTGCTTTTCTTCCACACTACTTCTTAAGCACTTTTCTCTTGTGTTTCCTGGATTGCCTATCAAGCAAAGCTTCTGTCCCTATGTCCTCCTCCCTTGGTTTACTTAAACTTAGCATAAACGGTATAGTGGGTATTGTATTGAGTTGGATGATTTATAATCAACTTAAAGATGTTTTATTAAAAAAAAAAAAAAAGACACAAAAATTAACAAACAAACAAACAAAAAAACAGGAGCAAGTAGGGAAGAGGTCACTGCAGTTAATTCTATAATATGGAATTGCTGGAAGTTCCCTGAATATACCTGAATATATCATATTATGTCACATCTTTTCTCATGCTATTCAGCAACTCATAGATTTAGTTCTGTGTAACTTTTTCTTAAACCCCAAAGTCAAGCTTCTCTTATAACTACTGACAAGAATTTAAAAATTCTTATATTATATTCAGATGATCTATGTTAAACCCATTTTCCTATATTGCATTATAAATTTTAAATGAGGACAGGGGCCACAATTTGTTCACCTTTGAGATCCTAAGTAGCACAATTCTTGGTATATACTATCCATTGACATGGAATGGATTTTGAATCATAATGACCCTATAGGATAGAGTAGAACCACTCCTTTAGTTTTCCAAGACTGTAAATCTTTAAGGAGCATCTTCATCTTTCCCTTGCAGATTGACTGGTAACTTTGAATCACCTATCTTGTGATTAGCAGACAAAGCTTAACCCACTGCTCCACTAGGTCTTGTTGGGATGTATTGTTTTGTTAAGTGTTATCAAATTGATTTTGACTTATAGTAACTATATAGGTTTCCAAGAAGCGATCAGTGGATTTGAACCACAGACCTTGTGGTTCAACTGACTTTGTGGCCCAGTGCATATCCTACAGTGCCTATAATAAATCAATGAGTCCAGGTAAAGTAGTGGGCTATGCTTTGTATTAGTAAGCACAAGGTCGACAGATTGGATCCACCAGGGCAAAGATTTACAGCTTCAGAAACACTGCATAGGTTTTCTACAACTAGGAATTGACTCAGTGGCAGGGGGTTTAGTGGATATAATCAATTAGTTAATGTTTTTTAAGAACTTACAAAGTGTCAGACATTTTTAGTGATTTATTTATATTAACTCATTTAATCCTCATGTTTTGAGATATTATTAATATCATCAAGTTAAAAAAAAAAAAATGAGGACACTAAAACAGAGTGAGGTTAAGATCTGTAGGTCATGAAGCCAGAGCGGGAGTAATCTGAAATTTGCTTCATTACAGCTACACATTTTGAGTCACTAGTTTGAATGAAATATCAAACACTGACTTCTAAGTAATTAGATTTCATATTTTAATGGAGATCTGGGGATATAATCTATGCCTCCCCCTGCTCTGTATCTCTACTTTTCAAAAGATGTAACCAAAATTCTCCTTCAAATGATATGGTATTATTTATAAATCCTCTGGTAAGGAAACATTTCCATGATGTTGTTAAGCTCTGAGGAGTCAGTTCCAACTCATAGCAAGTCTGTATAGAGTTTCCAAGGTGTGGCTTGTGAGTTTGAACCATCCAGTTAGCAATCCGTTTTTTACCCTACAGCACTGGTAAACTCCATATGATTTGTAAGTTAACTATGTAGAGTTCCTTGTGTACCAAATACTTAAAGAACAAATTTGTTTAACACATGAAAAAAATATGATGTGATTAGGTTTAACTCATTATTAGAGATTAATACTTTTTTGAGGAAAGATTCAATGATAATTAATGAAAGGTACTAAATGAGAAATGATTAATTCTCAGTACACCACTAGCCCATGCAAATAAAATTAAAAGGTTAGGTTCCTGATGCATGTGCTGTTAATGGAAGCAGAGTTGGTAAATTTCAGTGAACAAGCCTCCAGTGGTCCTGGAAGACATGTTTCACACTGTGGGCATCCTGTTTCCTGTTGACAGTGGCTATAATAGGCACCTAAAATAAAATTTATGCACTATTTAATCTGTACTTTTTCTGAGTCCAGATCACCTTTAGTAATGGAAATGTGCCAGTGTCTTTACTTTACCTAATCCTCTTTTTCCATCAGATTCAAAACAGTTGAACTATCATGGAATTATCAATTGATAATGCTATTTCTTCATTGGTAAAATCATGATACCTTGAAACCAGATAAAGAAAAGTTAAACTATCATGGAATTATCAATTGATAATCCTCTGGTAGCGTAGCGGTTATGAATCGGGCTGCGAACCGCAAGGTCAGTATATGGAAACTACCAGCTGTTCCGCGGGAGAAAGATGAGGCTTTCTGTTCCCGTAAAGATTTACAGCCTTGGAAACCCTGTACAGGGTCGCTATGGGTCGGAACCGACTCGACGGCACTTAACACCAACAACAATGCTATTTCTTCATTGGTAAAATCATGATACCTGAAAACCAGATACAGAATAATTTAAAAAGACAACCATACTACAGTTATCTGATCTGAAAAACCTGCAGTATATGCAAGATACATTTAATTAAACACCATTCTAAACGCACATCTAACTAAGCTTCAGAAGCTACTTAAAAATATTGGGGAGACCAATAACATATCCAAATTGATAGGTAAAACTCTTTAAAATATTTTGATGTTTAAAAAAAAACCCAAAAACTGAGAAAAAGTAAAGAGGTTTATTACATTAGCCAAAACAAACAATTTAATATTGTTTCTTAATTTTTACTAGCTTAAATTTTCCACAGTCTCATATGAGTTGTTAGTATAGTTAAATGATTTACACTCTATATATCTTCTGTTTTGAGTAAACATAATCCAGCAAATAAAATTATTTTCAAGCGATGATTGTCAAAAATTTTAGCTTCCTTATGTTTTTCAAATATGCTTTAGTTCTTGTTAGGTGTCATCAAGTATGTCCTGATTTATAGATGATATGTACAACTTTCCCAATGTCTCATTTCCATAGCAAAGCTATGTACAACCCTGTAAATGAAACACTGCCCAGTCTTATTTCATTCTCACAGTCTTTGTCATGTTTGAGCCCATTGTGTCATCATCCACTGTGCCAATCCATTTCATTGTGTATTCTTCTTAATCCTTGACTCTATACTTTATCAAGCATATGTCCTTTCCTAGCGACTAGTCCCTACTGATAATATGTTCAAATATATAATATAAAGTTTAATAATTATCCCTTCTAAGGAGGATTCTGACTATGCTTCTTCCAAGGCAGAATTCAGACAGTCAATAGTATATTCAAAAGTCTAAACCAGCACCATAATTCAGGCACATAGATACTTCTTAGGCCTTCCTCATTCATTATCTAGCTCTTGTATGCATATGAAGCTATTGAAAATGTCATGGCTTGGGTCAGAGACATCTTAGTCCTCAAAGTGACATCCTTGCTTTTTAAAAAGTCTTTAAACTACAGATTTTCTTGATGAAATGCATCCTTTGATTTCTTCACTTCTGCTTCTATGAATGATTATTGTGGATCCAAGTAAAAGAAAATTCTTGACAACTTAAAACTGTTCCTATTGTCCCAGTTGTGAGAATTTTTATTCTCTTTATGTTGAGGTGCAATCCCTACTGAAGGCTGTCAACTTTGATCTTCATCAGTAAGTGCTTCAAGACCTCTTTGCTTTTAGCAAGCAATCCTAAATCATCTGCATATCACAGATTGCTAATGAGTCTTCCTCCAATCTAAATGTCACGCTCTTCTTCATGTAGTCCAGATTCTTAGATAATTTGCTTAGTGTTGTTAAGTGCTGTTGAGTTGGTTCCAACTCATTGCAACCCTGCATAGCATTTTCTTGGAGATGTTGGTGGGTTTGAACCACTGAACTTACAGTTAGCAGTCCAGTGCTTATCCTAACCATTTTTTTCATAATACAAAATGAATGTTGTTATTGTTTTTGTTGTATGTTGTTGAGTCAGCTCTGACTAGTGATGATCTTGTATAGGATTTCTGAGAACGGGTGGTGGATTTGAACTGCTGACTTTGTGGTTTGATTTCTTTACTGCTGCTTTCATGAATTCTGATGGTTGATTGGACCAAAATGAAGTCTTTGACAACTTCAATCTTTTCTCCATTTATATGGAGTAGTTTATTGGTCCAGTGAGGATTTTTGTTTTCGTTACATTGAGGTGCAATCAATACTGAAGGATGTGGTCTTTGATCTTCATCAGTATTTCAAGTCCTCTTTACTTTCAGCAAGTAAGTTTGTATACTTTCAGCAAGTAAGTTTGTATCATCTACATACTGAGGGTTGTTAATGAGTTTTCCTCCAAACCTTCATGCATTTGAGTTATGGTATTGAAAGAGAATATTAAAAATACCATGGACTTCCAAAAGAAGAAACCAGTCTGTGTTGGAAGAATTACAGCCAGAAAGCTCCCTGGAAGCCGAGATGGTCAGACTTCATCTCTCTTACTTCTGAAATATTGTCAGGAGGGACCAGTCCCTGGAGAAGAATATTGCCAATGCCTAAAATATCAATGTCTATGTATTCCATCTCATTTGTTAAATTTCCAATTTTCTTAGCTTCATAATTCATACATTCTATGTTGTAAATATTAATGGATGTTTACAGCTGTTTCTCCTCATTTTGAATAGTGTCCCACTAACAAATGAAGATCCTAAAGGCCTTACTCCATTTGCATCATCAGAGTCAACTCTACTTTAATGAAGCTATTCTTTCCCGGTAGCATTTTGAGTGCCTTCCAGAACTATTTCTGACAGTTGTTTGGTGCTCTTCATCATGTTTCAATATTCAATATTCTGGTACAATCTTAAAGTGTTCCACTGCTATTAAAAAGTTTTTCAGTGACTAAATATTGGAAGTAGGCCGTCTTTTCTTTTTCCAAGTCTGTCTTAGTCTGGAAGCTCAGCTGAAACCCGTCCACCCTGAATGACCCTGCTAGTATATTTAAAATACCAGCGGCATAGCTTCCAGAATTACAGCAAATCACAAGCCACCACAGTATAACAAACTAAGTGTTGGTGAGCACAATGCAGTTTTCTTGAATTTCCATTATTCATGTTATATATAATTTGTAATGATCCACCCAGTTGAATGTGTTTGCACACCAAAAAAAAAAAAAACATATATTTGAACATTTTCTTGTATTCTTTGTTTTCAATCACATTATATCTGTCATCAGCAATGATAGCTTCCATTATAGCAACTCTTCTGGATCCAACTTGAACTTCTGGCAGTTTCGTTGATGTACTGCTGAAACCATTTCTAAATTACTTTCAGCACAATTTTACTTATGTGTAACATCAGTAATATTCTTTGCTAATTTCTTAATTCTGTTTTTTTCCTAATATTTAATAATTTTAGCAAAAAATGCAAAGCAGAAGTTAAAGGGAAATTATATGAAAGTCTCTTGCAGTACAAAAAGTACAAAATGTTCTCGCTGGTAATTGTGAGTTTATGAATCTCATAAAATGCATTCCTTTTATTTTTCTAAAAGCTATTTTCTAATTATGTTTCTAAAAACCAAAATAATATTTTTAGCACAGTCTCTTCTACTCATGAAACAATGTACTTTAGGGTTCAGGTGGAGTGTATAAAATTATTATAAATGTCTACAAAACATCCTTCACTTGAATGGAACATGGGTTTTTCATTAAGGTACTTCCTACTTCTTGAGGCCTTTAGATCAGGTAAGGAATTTGATTATTCATTAATTTCATCAGTTTTTAAGAATTGGTTCTAAGAGTCTGTATTATTTTCAACCGTTATTTAATGATCATGTTTTATCTAATTTTGCAAGTTAAAGTAATATTAAACATTATTTTATTTCATACAACTAATAGTTAAAAGGATAAAAATAACTTATTTGCACACTTATGCTTTAGAATTTTTTTTTTCTATTTACATTTTTTACTTCTATTTAAGTGTCAAAAATGAACCAACATTATTTTGTGGTATTTGAACAACTTTTTTAGTTGACAAAATTTAGGAGAGAAATTTGAGAGGTTTCTGTTTTGTTTTTTAAGGAACAGTTTGCAACCTGAATTGACGATGGATTTCTAGAGTTCACAGTTACTAAAAAGAGCCTGTAATCTGAATACCAATGTGTACAAAGTCATGTATGTAATGTGCAGAATCATGAACTTTTTTGTTTAGTTTCATTCTCTGAAACATGTTGTTGTTTTTAAGTGTCTTTAAATTGGTTCCAACTCATACCGACTCTGTATAGAGTTTCTCAGAAGCAGCTTGTGGATTTGAACTGCTGAATGTGTGGTTCACAATCCAGTGCTGATCCTACAGAGCCACAATAGAAGTCCCATCTGAAACATATGCATGTATAATGATAAACAAATATATACTTATTTTAAAGCATTAGTGAATTATAATAGTTTTTAATCTCAATATATTTCTCAACTAACTAATGCTGGAAGTATCATAGCTAGTCACTTATAAAGTTATTTTATTATAATAAAGAAATCCTCATATTAAAAATATTCTGGAAACATTGGTCTGAAAGACTTGACATTGATTAGCAAGTAATCAATATTTACTAATTTTGACTACATGTGAATTTCTATTTCAGACTATTGTTCAATGGATTCTAATTAATAGTTTAAATATTTTAGAAGATATTTAAGTTATTATCTGAATCACACTGTGGCACTGTAGTTAATGTGCTGGACTGCAAGATCAGTTTGAATCACAAGGTTGGTGGTTCAACGTCAACAGCCTCTCCTCAGAAACCCTATACAGGATTGCTATGAGTCTGAACTGGCTCGATGGCACTTAACAACAACACCAGTATATATTAGAAGAGGCACTTTCAACAAGGGAAAAAGAAAATGAAAGAATCATGGACACAGAAAAATCTCTCTCCTTTTTGTTTTTTCATGTTTGTATTAGAGTACTAAACTCTAATATATAAACTTCATTCAGAGACCATAGCAGAAAGCTAGCAACAAAATCATTACTACCTTTGACACAATACACTGTCATTAAGCCAAACTCTTAATTAAAATGATGATTTATTTTTCACCCCAGTCTATTCTCTCGTCTGTCCTTCTTAGGAATGTATATGTCTTGGACAGATGATTGGTCACCCTAATATGCACATGTCCTAGTCCTTGGAATCTGAGAATAAGATATGTTACATGGCATAGAAGAACTGAGGTAAGAGATGAAATTAAGAGTGATGATTAGTTGAGCATAAAATTGGAAGAGGAGCCTGGATTTTCTGGCCCAATATGTCAAAAGAGCCTTTAAATGTGGAAGAAGGAGACAAAAGAGTTAGGGTCAAATAATACACTGGGGAAAAGACTTACCCAGTCATAGCAGACTTGAAGAGGGAAGGGAGCCATGTACCATGCAATGCAGGTAGCCTCTAGAAAAATGGAAAAGGTAAAAAAAAAAAAAAAGAAAGAAAAAAGAGATTGATTCTCTGCTATAGCCTTAACAAATTAACTCAGTGCTGCTAACACCTTAATTCATCTCCATGGTGGAGTCCTGGTGTGGCGTTGTGGGTTAATGCAGTGGACTGCAAAGTCAATTGAATTGTAAGTTTGGCAGTTCAAGCCCACTAGTTGCTCCTTGGAAACCCTATATAGGATCACTATGGGTCAGTTACTGACTCAACAGCACTTAACACCAACAACATAATAGGATGAGCTGTTTTGATTTCTTATCTTCAAACTGTAAGAGAATAAATATGCTGTTTCAAACCACTGAGTTTGTGGTAATCTGTTACAGCAGCAATAGAAAGTTAGTATATTTTGCTAAAGTATATGCATTTGATAAATGTATAAATTTTTATAAACGTTGCATTAATTCAAATAAAATAGCAATGAATTAGTTTAGCACTCTTCCTACAAAAGTGATGAAACATAATGAGCTCTGTTATGCTGCTAAGTATAATATGATGGGAAGGAATGTCCTACATCTCTTCAGGAGAGAATAGTTTAGCTAGTGAAAAAGAAGCAGAAATCTGTAACAGCATATAAATTGATAGTCGTGAGTCAAGCACTGGACGAAGAGGATTCAATCAGGCCATTGCCTTCAACTTGGTCATCAAAGTCATGCTGCACAGAGAATGCATGCTGCACAGTTAATGAGGATATGTAACTCAAGGGCAATTTCAGGATTATTTTTGTGGAGAAGAAATCTATGTGTGGAGAGTAAAGATATACATGAAATTGCTAATTTTTGCTGGGAAAAGCAGTAGAAGCTGTAACTAACTACAAATTGGTTATTAAAAATATCCCATATATTCATATGTAAAAAGGGCTACTCATTTGATTTAAATTTGAGCTTGTCTTTCTTAGTGGATTAATGATCACGTTTTTAAAAAAAAAATCAAAAGAGAGCTGCATAGAGGTGAGCTAAGAATTGCACAAAGCCTCTCAATGTGACAGGGAAATTTCAGTACTGGATCCCCTACCCAATTTAACAGAAATCCAATTTTGACAGTAGAATTTGAGTCAATTATGCTCTAGAAGACTGACTCCTTTTCTCGAGAGAATGATATACCACCAGAATTCTCATTTATAGGTTTAAAATGAGGGATCTATTTATCATGTTTCTAATGTTAAGAGCATATTATTCTCAGTGTCAAAGTTTGGGTTTGTCTAATGGACAGAGAATAGACGTCAAAGGATTAGAAGTCTTTAAGGAACATTTTATTCAAGTCCCGACAAGCTAAAATCTAAGTCTAACTTTCCAATGAGGTGAACATGACTGCCACTTGAAATATCATTTTTCTCAATTTCTTGGACTTGTTGTTAAGTGGCATCCAGTTGATTCTGACCCATAGCAATCCTGTATAGGGTTTCCAAGGGGGAAGATAAATGTCAAAGTTTAGTATTTAAATCACTTTTATGAATTTGTGTGATCGATACTTAAACACAATTATGAAGAACAGATCAAAATACAAAATTATAATTTATTTTTGTCCTGTTTCAGTTCTAAAGATAAACTAAGAAATCTGGAATTTGAAGGTCTTCTGTCTTCATTAATAACACACTTATGAACAGAAATTCAGGCATATCTGGATATAGTCTCTTTCTGTTTCTACCACCCAAACAGAGAGAGAGGTACTTTGATTTTTACTAGCTGTCTTCTTTACTTTTCCATTATCAATGTATTCTAGTATTGTAGATAAATATCATTTTGCTCTGGACTGCTAACCACAAGTTTGGCAGTTCAAACCCAACAGCTGTTGCTCAGAAATTCTATACAGGGTTTCTGGGAGTTGGAACTGACTTAATAGTACATAACAACAACAGCATCTCCTTTTATCCTCAAATTTTTAATATTTTCCATGAAACAAAATCAACAAAAAAAACTAAAATATATTAGTTAAGGATGGAGGCTAAGAATATTGCTAAGCCCAAAGAACACAACAAAACTATGATCAAAGAAGATTTTCCAAAAACTGCTTCTGAAGGACCATTTCTTTCACACTTCATAAGAATTATCAGATACTCATCACAAAAGGAAACTTGACATTATAGGTAAACAGTGATTAGCATATAGAATCTAGACCACAAATAAATAATTAAAAAATCATCAAAAAAAAACCCTTTCTTGGGTCTGAAACCAGAAGTAACAATTCATTTAATTTTTATAGCATTTGTAGATGCATTCAAACAATGATATGATTTCCAATAGTCTTGTTAAAAGAAGATTTGCAAGAAAATGATGCTGGATTCTTATTTTCCCCTCTTTGAAAGCATAACTTAAAATAGCAAAATATGTAAAAATTATATGAAGTAAAATTTTAAAACACCTCTGAAATATATACTTCAATTGTAATTAAAAATAGATAAAATATTAATGAAATCTCAGTAAAGGTTACAGTAAATCTTTACTCAGTGAAGCTCACCCAACCACCCTACCACCAACTCAGTGCTAAACAAATTGACCAAAACAGTTACACAGAAAAAGAGTAGCTAGGCATAGCAGGGAAACTATAAGTCAAAATGCAGGAGACTATATGGAAAAGCTTTTAAGTACTTAATATTTAACATATGACCATAACTCACTGCCATTAAGTCAATTCCAACTCATAACAACCCTCTATAGGGTTTTTGAAACTATAAACCTATATGAAAATAGCCTCATCTTTTTCCAATGGAGTTCTTGGTGGGTTTGAACCACTAATCTTGTGGTTAGCAGCCTAACCCATAGTAAAAACATCTGCCACAGTTTAAAATATGTGATTGTTGTATTTTTTGATAGACAAATGCAAAAACATAGACATTAGAAATACTCAAATGAAAAGATACTTTTAATATCTAAGAAAAGTAGTAACTCAAATCAGTAAGAAAAAGATGGGATTTTAAAATCAATTATTCTGTTATAAATGGATAACCATCAACAATAATCTCGATCCTTACCTTCCTGTTGATAAGAAGATAAATTCCAAATGGCCCCAATTTTAATATTAAAAATGAAACTAAACAATTGCAAATAGGAATCATGGATTAATTTCATTAAAATCAAGACTAGGAGAAAAGTATTCCTAAATATAGTTCAAAACCCAAAAGTAACAAACTAAAGCATTTAATGAATTTGACAGTATTAAAATAAAAGCAGAACTATACTAAAACATAAACTGGAAACATATAAGCAAAATCCAAAAGACAAACTTTGAGACATATAAACATAGAACACATAGAAAGTACTAATAGTTCCTGTATTTAAAGAACTCCTGAAAATCAAAAATCCGAAAGATCCAAACCAAAAGAAAAAGAAAACAAAAGTGATACCAAATGAATCACAGAATAAGAAATGCAAGTTAGTTTCAAATACATGGAACTATCCACAGCCTCAGTCATAACAGAAGAACAAACACTGAAGGTTATAAATGGGGGAAAAATACAATTTTTTTGAAATTTGAATAAAGTCCATACTTAATAGTATTGTACAAATGCTAGCTTCTTTTACTGATAATTTTACGATGATTATGAATGATGCTAGGTGAATAGTATATACAAACTCAGTATATTAGGTTTACAAAATTTCTATATGTTACTGTTAAGTGTTGTTGAGTTGATACTGAGTCACAGGGATTCTGTATAGAGTTTTCAAAGAGCAGTAGGTAGGTTTGACCCACAGACTTTGCTGTTAGCAGTCCAGTACTTATCCTACACGATCATACCAGGACTCTAAATAGCTGTATATCTGTTATGAATTCATAAGCTTTCATATGTTGAATACATTAAGATACTAATTTCAGTTATTTTTTCTTCTAGATGCCTAAATTGTCTCAGTTTTTATCTGTGTTGACAACACCTTCAGAGTGGTTCTTGTGCCTTTTCAAAAATGAAATCAAACTAAGCTCACTAAATCAAACCAAAACAAGACAAAAATATTGAGGACTGCTTCACAATTATCACGTGGTAAAAGTCCAAGTGCTTAATAGAGCAATTTTTGTTGGTAAAGCTGTAAGGTAACAGACAATCTTCTCCATTTTTGGTGAGAAAAACAAGTATTATACCCCTAAAACAGGCAAGTTTTAACATAAGGACAAATACCTACGCATTTACTATTTGAGTCTGCAACACTATTTCTTGTCCCCAAATCCACTGGGACAAATATGAAATTATTTAAGAAGGGATTATTTACTTCAATCATATTGTAATAACAAATAATAGGAATCAATCAAATAATAATTGTTATTATAATGGTGCCTATGAATTGAAATCAACTCATTGGAGCTAAACTGTAGTAACTATATATATATATATATATAGTTATATATAGATAGTT
>NW_006408527.1:37028859-37058073 GCF_000296735.1 Chrysochloris asiatica | reverse complement strand
ATATATATATACACATTTGAGACATATAAACATAGAAAACATACATTTTTATGTACATATACATATGGATGTCTCCGGACTGACCATGATGAATTCACCCAATCAAGTGCCAATAACACTGAAGGAAGAAGTCCAAGGAGCACTGAAGGAATTGGCAAGGAAAAAGGCACCAGGAATTGATGGAATAAAAATTGAAATCTTTCAATAAAGTAAGGCAGCACAGGAGGCACTAACTCATCTCTGCCAAGAAATTTGGAAGACAACTATCTGACCAATGGATTGGAAGAGATCTGTATTTGTACATATTCCAAAGAGAGGTGACCCAACGGAATGTGGAAATCATTGGACAATCTCTTTAATACCCCATGCGAGTAAAGTTTTACTAAAGGTAATGCAGAAATGACTGTAAATATACATTGACAGAGAACTTCCAGGAGTCCAAGCCAGATTCAAAAGAGGCTGTAGAACGAGGGATATCATTGCTGATGTGTGATGGATCTTGGCTGAAAGCAAAGAATACCAAAAAGATGTTTACCTGTGCTTTATTGACTACACAAAGGCTTTTGATTGTGTGGGTTATGACATGCTATATACATCATTGAGAAGTATGAGTATTCCTGAACACTTAATTATGCTAATGAGGAATCTGTACATGGACCAAGAGGCAATTGATAGAACAGAACATGGAAATACTGAATGGTTTAAAATGTAAAAAGGGGGATGACAAGGTTGTACTCTTTTCACCATACTTATTCAAACTGTATGCTGAGCGAATAATTCAAGAAGCTGGATTATATGAAGTAAAACATGGCATCAGGATTGGAGGAAGACTCATTAACAACCTGCGATATGCAGATGATACAACCTTGCTTGCTGAAAGTGAAGAGGATTTAAAACATTTACTGATGAAGATCAAAGAGCACCGCCTTCTGTATGGATTGCATCTCAATGTAAAGACAACAAAAATCCTCACCACTGGACAAATAAACAACATTCTTATCAATGGAGAAAAGATTGAAATTGTCAAGAACTTCGTTGTTCTTGGCTCCACTATCAACACTCATGGAAGCAGCAGTCAAGAAAGCAAATGACGTAGCGCATTAGGCAAATCTGCTGCACAAGACCTTTTTAAAGTGTTGAAGAGCAAAGATGTCAGCTTGAGGACTAAGGTGCGCCTGACCCAAGCCATGGTGTTTTCAATAACCTCATATGCATGCGAAAGCTGGACAGTGAATAAGGAAGAACATTGAAGAACTGATGCTTTTGAGTTACGGTGTTGGAAGAGAATACTGAAAGTGCCATGGGCTGCCAAAATAACCAACAGATCTGTGTTGGAAGAAATGCAGCCAGAGTACTTCTTGGAGGCCAGAATGGCCAAACTTCATCTCTCATACTTCGGACATATTGTCAGGAGGGACCAGTTACTGTAAAAGGTTATCGTGTTAAGGTGGAGAGTCAGAGAAAAAGAGGAAGACCCCCAGCAAGGTGGATTGGCAAAGTGGCAGCATCGATGGGCTGAAGCGTGGCAACAGCAGTGAGGTTGGCCCAGGAGCAGGCAGTGTTATATTCTGTTGTGCATAGGGTTGCTATGAGTTGGTACCAACTCAATGGCACCTAACAATAACATCATACATATTGAGAGGAAGGTAAATGTGACAGGGATAGATGCATAGAAGTAATATATCCCTGATGTACATCTTACAATATTATGAGGGCAAGTCAAATGGAATTTCTACAAATTCACAGAAACCCTTATTAAACAAAATATAAATATTTGAAGCTATAATTTTCAACATATATTTCAATTAAGTCCATATACTTCTAAAGCCAATGTTCACTCTAACCCTTTCCGAAGTATTTCAGCAATCAACATTTAACTTGGAATTTTATCACATAATAAGTGTCTTGCCCAGTCATGAATCCATCTCACAATCATTGTAACACTTGAGCCCCTTGCTGTTACCACTGTGTCCATCCATTTTGTTGGGGTATTCCTTTTATTCCCTAAGCCTTCACTATACCAAGAATGATGTTCTTTTCCAGTGATTGGTGCCTCCTGATATGCCCAGAGTATGAGAGACAAAGTCTAGCCTTCCTAGCTTCTAAAGAGCATTATGGTTGTACATCTTCCAACACAGATTTGTTCTATTGGCAGTCCATGGCACTCTTACTATTCTTCTCCAACACCATAACTCAAATGTACAACAGCAATTCTTCTATGGTCTTCCTTATACATTGTCCAAATTTCAAATGTATAAAAGCCTATTGAAAGTATCATAGCTTGGTTCAGACACACCTTAATCCTCAAACTGAACATCTTTCTCTTGAACACTTTAAAGAAGTCTTATGCAGTACAAGACCTAATGTAATTTTCATTTGATTTCTTGACTGCTGATTCAATGAGTTGATATTGATCCAAGCAAAATGAAGTCTTTGACAACTTCAACCTTTTATCTATCATGATGTTATTTATTGGTCTTATTGTGAGGATTTTTGTTTTCGTTACGCAGTGAAAGCTTGGCCTTTCATTGTCATCAGTAAGTATTTTAAGTCCTATTTGATTTCAGGAAACAAGGTTGTATCAGCTGCGTATCACAGGTTATTAATGAGTCGTCCTTCACGCTGAAACTGCGTTCTTCTTCACATAATCCAGTATCTCAGGTTATTGGCTCAGTGTACACAATACATATGTATGGAGAAAGAATGCAACCCTGGTGCATACCTTTCCTAATTTTAAACCATTCAGTATTCCATGTTCTGTTAAAATGAATGGTTTTTACTCAATGTGCAAGTTTCTCATGAGCATAATTAAGAGTTACCAAATACTCATTCTCCACAGTGTGTCTATAGCTTGCACAATTGAAATTTATAGCTTCACACAATTGAAATTCTTTGCATAATTATCAAGGCACAGAGAAATATCTTTCTGTTTTTCTCTACTTGCAGCCAAATTCCATTGACATGATCAGTGATGTCCCTAGTTCCACATCCTTGTTTGAATCTGGCATGAAGTGCTGGCAGTTACCTATAAATATACTGTTAGAGCCATTTTGAGTTATCTATAGCAAAATTTTACTTGCATGGGATATTAATGATATTGTCTGGTGATTTCTGTATTCCATCAGGTCACTTCTCTTTGGAATTGGCAAAAATATGAATATCATACAATCCATTGGACGGCTAGCTGTCTTCCTAATTTCTTGGCACTGATGAGTGAATGCCTCCAGTGCCTCATCAATTTGTTGAAATATTTCCATTTGTATTCCTTCAATTCTCATAGTCTGGTTCTTTGCCAATACCTTCAGTGCACTTTGGACTTCTTCCTTCATTATCATTGTTGCTTCATCATCTGCTACTTCTTCAAATATTTGAATGTCAACCATTTAGTTTCAGTTCGGTGACTGTGTATTCTTTCTATCTTTTTTAAGTTTTTATTGTGAATTGAGTGATAGTTTACATGGGAGAAAATTTGTTTTACAATCATTGCAATGGTTACAATCCCCTCCGTGCAGCATTATTCAACATTCAACAATATTTGCTTATATTCCCTTTGATTTTTTTTAGGGTTTTTTTTTTTTTTTTGGTGGTGGTAGGGGGAGATGTGCACAACGACATTCAGGAATATATAATAATTTAAACAACCAAAGGTCACATTCTGCAAGCCTGCCTCCTGGACACCAGAATTCAGTCTTTCTCTTTCCATGAGTCTAGAGTCCTCAGCTGCTCTCTCTCTCTATGTCCTCATCTCTGCCTCCATCTCTGGTATCGCTGCTTCTATGGATAAGTTTCCATATTCTGCTCCTGCTCTTCTCCCTTGATGGTCCTAGGGTTCTCTGTTCCTGGACTGTAAGATTAACTACTCCCCACTTTCACTTACAGAACTTCTACCTACACAGTTGTGAGAGTTGCAATTAGTCATGATAACAACTACTCATTATTAAATCATAGGAACCTTATCCCCATCTCTTTTTACCA
Organism: Chrysochloris asiatica; assembly: GCF_000296735.1. Classification (NCBI taxonomy): domain Eukaryota; kingdom Metazoa; phylum Chordata; class Mammalia; order Afrosoricida; family Chrysochloridae; genus Chrysochloris; species Chrysochloris asiatica. Next base: position 37,054,098 of record NW_006408527.1, on the reverse strand, counting down.
GACATGTCTAGACAAGATGAAAACTACTCAGTGGGGATTCTGTCTTGCCTCACACACTCTTAAACTAAATTCCCTCTTGAAAACTTGTAAGCCAGTCTCTTCATGCCTTTATTACCCCCTCATTTTAGGTAGCCAATGTCTAATTTGCACATCCCTATCAACCCTGTATACAAAGGAGATAAGATTGATACTTTATGTGAAGACTGTTTCTCTCTCAATTGAAATTTTGAGTTATTAAATCCATAAGTATAGGTCAAGTTCATCAGATTGGAATTTTGAGTTACTACATCCATAAATATAGGTGAAGTTCATCAAATTGTAGCAATTTACACTTGTTTCCTTTATCAACAATCGTTTTTGGGTTTTTTTGTTTGTTTGTTTGTTTGTTTTTTAATCTTCATCTTATTGAGTTCTGATCATCAAGCCTAGATCAAATGGGTACTGTCTGCAAGTTTGGGCATTCTCGTGTGACTCACCTCACTCCATATCAGCTGGATACTTCACTCTCAGTTCTAGCCCTCCATGGCTATGTCCTTGTCCATGGGCTCAGGAATCCCCAGGTCTCACCACACTTTGTACCAACCAACCCTTCCTCGTCTCTCTCTCATCTCCAGGTCAAAGGAGTCTGTGGAATGTAGTCAAACTCAGCCCATATCTTCACTGCTGCTTTTCTCCATCTTCCACTCACCAGTAGACCAATGTGTTTCCAGAAAGTTTACATGCCTGCTCATGCGCTCCCTTTGAGTTTTAGGGGAGTTTGTCCTAAAGAGATTTGATTGCCTACCTTGATGGCTCCCCAGTGAACAACTTGCTTGTTCTTGTAGTAGCCAAGCAGACTCATTTTTGTTTGAATTTTTCCTGCTGGTCTTTCTTGCAAGAAGTACCATCAGTGGCTATAGCTGTTCCAGGCTGGTCTGCTTGTCCTTTCTAATGGGGATGTCCCACCTCAGAAAGTTTTGGATGATGCTCAGGATTTCACCTAAGGTCTCTATTTTCTTTTGATGTTTTCTGCATTATTCAATATTTTTCCCATTGAATACTTCAAAACTGCAACTTGAAGCTTTACTTTTACTTTTTTTCTTCTTCTTCTTTTTTTTTTTTTTTAGCTTAAGAAATGTATAGTATGTTCTTGCCTTTTGGTTTTCTAAATCCAGGTCTTTGCACATTTCATTATAATATTTTACTTTGTCTTCTCACGCTGCTCTTAGAAATTTTCTTTTCAGCACGTTTGCCTCCTCATTTCCTCCACTTACTTTAACATCTCTATTCTGGAGATCAAGTTTTAGAGTCTCTTCTGACATCTATTTTGGCCTTTTCCTTCGTTCTTGTCTCCTTAGTGAGCTTTTACTTTCTTCCTGCATAATATTCTTGATGTCATCCCACAATTCTGCTGGTCTTAGGTCATTAGTATCTAATGCATTAAATTTCTTCTTCAGATGATCTCTAAATTGAATTGGAATATGTTCCAGGTCATATTTTGGCACCTGTGGACTTATTTTAATTTTTTTCAGCCTCAGCCAGAACTTGCAAATGAGCAATTGATGGTCTGTTTCACAGTCTGCCCCTCGCTTTGTTTTGGCTGATGAGAAGGAGTTTTTTGATAGTCTCTTCCCACAGATGTAGTCCATCTGGTATATTCCATCTGGTGAGGTTTATGTGTATAGTTATCTTTTGTGTTGTTTAAAAAAATTATTTGCAAAGAATAAGTCATTGATCCTGTAAAATTCTATCATGTGATCTCCAGTATTGTTCCTCTCTCCATGGCCATACTTTCCAACTACTGATCCTTCATCTTTGTGTCCAACATTTGTATTTCAATCACCAGTAAATATCAATACAGTTTGATTACACATTTGATCTATTTCAGACTAAAGAAATTGGTAGAAGTCTTCAATTTCTCCATTTCTGGCATTAGTTTTTGGTGTGGAAATTTTAATCATATTGGTCTTTCTTATAGGCATATGGCTATTACCTTATCACAGATAGCATTTTACTTCAATATAGATCTTGAAATGTTCTTTTTGATGATGAATGTAATGCCATTCCTCTTCAATTTGTTATTCCTGGCATAGAAAACCATGAAAATTTTCAAATAAAAAATTACTAATACTAGTCCATTTTAGCACACTAATGCCTAGGATATTGATCTTTATGCTTTCCATTTTATTTTGAAAACTTTTAGTTTCCAAAGGTTCATGCTTTGTACGTTTCCTGTTCCAATTATTAATGGGTGTTTGTTGTTGTTTCTCCTTATTTTGAGTTGTGCCCCATAAGAAAATGAAGGTCCTGAAAGCTTTATTCCATTTGCATCATCATGGTCAACTCTACTTTGAGGAGGCATGTCTTCCTGTTGTATCTTGAGTGCCTCCCAACCAAAGGTACTCATCTTCTGGCAGTATATCTGACAATATTCTGGTGTCATTCATAATGTTTCAACATTCAATATTCTAATGCTATCTGATAACATCCCACTGTCATTCATAAAGTTTTCAGTGGCTAAACATTCAGAAGTAGTCAGCCTGTGCTTTTTCCTAGTCTATGTTAGTCTGGAAGCTCGGCTGAAACCTGTCCACCATATGTGGCCCTGCTCATATTTAAACTATCAGTGGCAAAGCTTCCAGAATCACAGCAACACGCAAGCCATCACTACAAACTGACAGAATGAGTGATGGACCCAAATAACCATCAGCTGTGAAATACACACATCTTGTGGTGGAAAAAGAAATAAGATGCATTCACATGAGGTCATGGGTTGGAGTCAATTTGACAACTGGGCTTTTTTATTATATGTTTTGATAGTGAGATATCATCTAAATATACTTATTAAATAAAATAACAAGATGAATTAAAATGCTTATGAAACATTATGCTTATAGAATATTTTGTGTTGAAAGGCAGGAAAATTTTTGGAAAAGGAAACTTCAAAAAGTTTGTGGAAAAGTCCAATTATCTTTTAATTCCACTTTTGCAAGGTCAGTTCTTCAAATACACAGGTCTTCCTCAGAAACCCTATACAGGTTTGTTGTAAGTCAAAACCAACTTGTTGGAACTAAACAACAATAATAGCATTAACTTTTTAAGGCACCTATGTAAATATATAATTACAAAAAAGAACACTGAAAAATAAAAGCTAAAAATTATATATATGGAACCGACTTGAAGGCACTTAACAACAACCATGTATATATAAGGAACTCTGGTAGCAAAGTGCTTTACGTGGCAGACTGATAAACTTACCAGAAGCTCTGTGGGAGGAAGATGAGGCTTTCTTCTCCTGTAAAGGAGTTACAGTCTTGGAAGCCCTATATAGGGTGGCTGTGAGTTGGAACTGACTTGATGGCACACTGCCACCCCTGCTATACATATGGCAGTGGTGGTGGTGGTTATGAGCCATCAAATCAATACCAAAGCATATCCACACTTTATAAAGTTTCTAAAGCTGTAAATCTTTAAGGAAGCAGAAAGTCTCATCTTTCTCCTGCAGAGCGACTAGTAGGTTCGAACTGTTAACCTTGCAGTTAGCAGCCCAGCTCATAATTCCAGAGCTCCTTACTATATATATTCCTGGTGTGGCTCTGTAGAACAAACACTGGACTGCAAATTGCAAGGACAGACTAAATGGCACTTAACATGTATGAAGTCCTGGTGTGATGCTAGAGGATAAGCACCAGGATGCTTACAGACTCTATGGCACTTAACAAAAAACAAACAACAAAATCATATACATATAGAAATTCTGGTAGTGCTGTAGAATAAGCACTGGACCACAAGTTCTGTTTGAAGTACAAGAGCAGTGGTTCAAACTCAACAGCCGCTTATCTGAAACCCTAGGCTGGGTTTCAGTGAGTTGGAACTGAACTTATGCTTTGCAGTCCATATTTTATCCTACAACACAACACCAGAACTCCTAACAATCTATTGTTGTTGTTGTTAAGTACCATTGAGTTGGTTACTACTCATAGCAGCCTTGTATAGAGTTTCCAAGCAGCAACTAGTGGATTTATATCACCAACCTTGCTGTTAGCCACTCAGTGCTTATCCTACAGTGCTGGAGCATGATTTCATAAATATGAGAAATGGTTTCACAGAGTTCTTGGAGAAAATCCATTACCTTTCTTCAGTGAAATTTTTTGAAGCTCTCTTGTATATCTGTGTGTATGTTGTTGTGTATAAGTATATTGTTGGTGAGTACCATAAAGTATTTATATAGATATATTATATGTATTGTTGCTGTTAAGTGCCTTTGAGTCAGTTGCGATTCACAGCCATCCTAACAACAATTATTTGGATTGCTTCCTATCATTTGTTATTATAATAGAGTAAATAATCCTGTGTTTAAATCATTTCATTTCAACACACACATACATACATACATATATATACACATGCATATGGAGAAGAGGAATGTGATATATGTCTTGTAATATTATGTTATATAGTAACGTAAAGTTTTGTTAAAGGTAATACAGAATCTTACATTGACAGAGAACTCCCAGAGGTTCCAGCCAGATTCAGAAGAGGCCATGGAAAGAAGAATATCATTGCTGATGTCTGATGGATCTTGGCTGAAAGCAGAGAATATCAGAAAGAATTTTACCTGTACTTTATTGACTATACAAAGGCTTTCGATTGTGTGGATCATGACAAACTATGGACAACATTGAGAAGTATGAGTATTCCTGAACACTTAATTGTGCTCATGGACCAAGAGGCAGTTGTTTGAAAAGAACACGGGACCACTGAATGGTTTAAAAATAAGAAAGGTGTGTGACAAGGCTGTATTCTTTCACCATACTTATTCAACCTGTATTCTGAACAGATAATCTGAGAAGCTGGGTTCTATAAAGAAAAACATGGCATCAGCATTAGAGGAAGACTCATTAACAACCTGCTATATACAGATGATACAACCTTGTTTGCTGAAAGTGAAGCGGACTTGAAATATTTACTGATGAAGATCAAAGAGCACCGCCTTCAGTATGGATTACATCTCAATGTAAAGAAAATAAAAATCCTTACCACTGGACCAATAAACAGCATTCTTATCAATGGAGAAAAGATTGAAGTTGTCAAGGACTTCATTCTTCTTGGATCAACTATCAACACTCGTGAAAGCAGCAGTCAAGAGATCAAACAATGTATTGCAGTAGGTACATCTGCTGCACAAGACCTTTTTAAAGTGTTGAAGAGCAAAGATGTCAGCTTGAGGACTAAGGTGTGCCTGACTCAAGCCATGGTGTTTTCAATAACCTCAAATGGATGCGAAAGCTGGACAGTGAATAAGGAAGATCATAGAAGAATTGATGCTTTTGAGTTATGGCGTTGGTGAAGAATATTGAAAGTGTCATGGACTGCCTAAAGAACCAACAGATCTGTGTTGGAAGAAGTGTTGGAGGCCAGGATAGCCAAACTTTGTCTCTAATATTTCAGACATATTGTCAGGAGGAACCAGTTGCTAGAAAAGGTTATCGTGTTTGGTTAGCTGGAGGGTCAGAGAAAAAGAGGAAGACCTCAGCGAGATAAACTGGCCAAGTGGCAGCATTGATGGACTCAAGCATGACAACAGTAGTGAGGTTGGCCCAGGACCAGTCAGTGTTTCATTCTGTTGTGCATAGGGTCACTATGAGTTAGTACCAACTCAATGGCACCTAACAACAACAACAAAGTTAAATAGAATTGCTACTCATAGCTATCCTGTATAGGGTTTCTGAGAATTGGCTGGTGAGTTTGAACTGTGGACCTTTCCATTCAAACTGAGCTCCTTTCCATTCAAACTGAGCTGGTGATGCAGTGCTTATCCTGCATATACATATATATGGAGTCCTGGTGTGGTGCTGTAGAATAAACACTAGACTACAAGGTTGGTCAGTTTTAACCACAAGGTCTGTGGTTCAAACCAACTAGCCAATAGTCTTCCTCTCCATATGTATATGCATATAAGTATTGCTGTTAAGTGCCATTGAATCAGTTCAGACGTATAGCGACACTGTATATGGTTTCCAAGGAGCACCTGGTGAGCTTGAACCACCAACCTTGTGGTTCAAACCAACTCTGCAGTCCAGCACATCAACTCACAGTGCCACACCAGGATTCCATTTATAAGTATGTATGTATGTGTGTATATATATATATGTGTGTGTGTGTACTGAACTGAAATTATTTAAGCATGGGATTATTTACTCCAATCATATTGTAAAAACATATGATAGGCAGTAATCCAAACAACTATTGTTGTTAGGTTGGCTATGAATCAAAACCAACTCAATGGTACTTACAACAATAATAATACATATATATACATATAGAAAGAAAGAGGAATGTGACAGGGATAGAGGCATAGAAGTAATATATCCCAGATATACATCTTGAAATATTATGAGGGTAAGTCAAATAGAATTCCTACAAAACATAGAAACATCTATTAAACAAAATGTAAAAATGTGAAGCTATTATTTATCAACATATATTTCATATAAGTATATACACTTCTGAAGACAACGTTCAATCTTTCAAACCTTTTCTCAAAGAATTCTGTACTCTTTTATTTACACCAGGTAAAAATATCAGTTTTGGCATCATTCTTGTTGTTGTTAAGTACTATAGAGCTCGTTCCAATTCATAGCAACCCTGTATAGGGTTTCCAAGGAGCAGCTGGTGTGAAACTGAAATCATATTACTTTGAAATGGTCTTTGAATTTAGGAAATACAAAGAAAGAAGTCTAAATGAACTAGAAAAAGACTGTAGGGGGATATAGTAAGGTTTCCCAATGAAAGTCTCATGAGATATCCCTTGCTACCTTGAAAGAATGAGAAGTTGCATTGTTGTGATGGGAGAAAAAAATTCCTCAGCACCCTATTTTTACCTTTTTTTTTTTTTTCCCTCATCAATGCAATTTCTATTTTCTCAAAACTTCATAATAAACCCTGGTGATCAACTGGTGTCCTTTGAGAAGATCTATCAAGGTAATCCTCGAGAGTCCCAGAAAACAGTGGTCATGACTTCCTGAGATAACCTTTCTATCTTGAATTTAACTGGTCCAGCAGATTCCTTGGAAGTCTCCATTTTGAGTGAACCATTCATTGCTTTGGAAGGCACCTTGAGGAAACAAAGGCAAGTGTATAACAGAAAATTTGTCTGCAGCAGTCTACTGATTGCAGAGACATTTTAAAACATACTTGTTTGATATAAGCTTGTACATGTATGAAATGGAACCCTAGAACAATACATTTCAACTTATCCCCTTCAGTGAATGTTAATTATTATGCTAATTTAATATAATTAACTTTATTCAATATATATTTGTTTATGTAAAAATACCTTTTTTAAAAAAGAACATGGGAAATATCTCTGAATGGTTTATGTAACAGTTTGACACAAAGTATTTTAACACAAATTATACACATTCAAACACTTTTTTAAAAGTTCCTGTGGGAAATGACAGTGTCATTTGAGTCTATTAAAGCATCCTTCTGATTGCACAACATAAACGAGAAGTTGCGATGTGGTAACACTTGGCCTTTATCTTGAAGACCAAGAGTCCTTATGAAAATGTGTAGTATCATTTCCCTTAGCAATTCAAGCCAGAACTGCGCTTCATTTCCTCAGTTAGACATTTTTTGCAGTATCAAGAAACACAGCTCTTTGCTTTGTTTTAAAGCATTACTAAAAGAGTAAAGACAACATTTTATTTTATCATGTATAACTATAAAGTAGCATTAACAAGCGAACAAAGATGTAATAAATTAGACTTTTCTTCATTTTAGAGCGAGAAGATGGAAACATTGGTTTTCTTTTCTCAATTAAGTATGTGCGAATCAAAGGAAAAAACATTTTTTGAGTTAATGCATGGTTCAGGAAAAGAAGAAAGAAGTAAAGAAGAGAAACTCAGGTAAAGACTTTTTTTTTTCTTATTCTTTTAAAGACGTAATGGATGTTAAATATTTATGAGTACTTGTTTTTGAAATACCTGGTTACAATAGGAAAAGCAAAGACGATTTTCATTAATACAGGTAAAACTCAAACCAAACCAAATCCAAGCCACTGAGTCAATTAGGACTCATCCTGTAGGACAGAGTAGAACTGCTCCATAGGATTTCTGAGGATGTAAATCTTTACAGTAGCAACCGTCCTCATCTACCCAGAAGTACTGTGGGTTCCCAGAAGTACTGTGGGTTCTAACAGCAGACCTTACAGTTAGCCGCCCAGATCTTAACCAAATGCACTACCAGGCAAAAACTTAAATCTAAAGTGCTTTCATTACAAGAAGAAAGAAAAATGTATAAAAACTCTAGCTTCGTAGAAGAACTGCTAAAAAAATTATTATTGAAATACAATCAGAAATACTAAGGGGGCTTCAAAAAGTCAAACACTGGATTTATCTTTTAATTCCAATTTTCCACGAGCTTTTTGAAGTCCCCTAGTATTTTATTCTCACCAAGGGAATGAGTAGTTCACATATGCTATGCTAATCCCACCATACACAAAGTGTTTCATTGGGCTTCTCTAGGCAAAAAGCCTTTGAGTGTCAGTGAGCATAAGTGTGAATACAGGAGTGTTTGGGTGATTATCAATTCTAAACTTGTTTGGTAGTCAGGAGCTCTTTTGGGTGTCATCAAAATTGTCCTGAAGTAGATGTCTTTTTATTATAGAGCCAAGGAAAAAAAAAATAGGCTAAGTCTCCTCCTACTGAAACATGAGTTCCATGAAGACACCCATTCCAGTACATCTGGGCACTTGACCAAAGATACAAGGTGAATGACTTTTAATTCTCTTTTGGGAAGATTGTGCTGATTCTATGATTAAAGTTTCTTTTTTTTTTTTTTTCCAAAAGGAACTGTAGACTTTCTATATTACTGGATATAATTAAGTTAGAGCTATCATTTCAAGAAGCCAGGGATATTTCACAAAATTAAGTCACTTTGGTAGCTTGAATTATAATCATATAAAAATTCAAAGCCACTCTTAAAATTATATATCTGTCAATTTTAAATGATGTCTTTTACTGCATATACATGGATAAAATAGTCATTAACTGAAAACTTTTCACAACTCAGTATTGTAGTTGGAAAGAAGTACCCAACTATTTTCTAGGTAATTTTTTTTTTAATGCCCTAGGCATAGCAGAAAGTAAAAGTCAAATAATTACTAATTTTAAAATTTTAATTCAAAATGAAAACAATACTGTTACTGAATATTACAGTTCTCCCAAGTTTGAAACATAACCAATAAAAGTATCTAAGAATAAATAGATTCAACTTTCTAAATGTCCCTAAAAATATTTCTTATTCCATTGAAAATTTCTAGTCAAACATCCTGTATCTGTTAAATACATATTATAGCATATTCTGTTAAGAGATTCAAGGAAATTGCAATAGGAAAACAAAATAAATACACACAACAAAACAAAAAACTTTGGCTGAAAGAAACTATGACTTTAAGATCTTCTACTTATTGAATTTTAAAACACTATTGACCAGATCACGTGTTCTTAGATTTTTGTGCTCTTTACAGAGCAAATGATTCATTCTTCCTTAAAATAAAACATTTCACACACCTATGAGAAAAACATTTACTCTTGTTTCAGTACATTTAACTACTCAATAGACAAGAAACCAAAAGATATTTGACCAGTGTTTCTGAAGCTGCCAATGTAAATACAATTCTCATTTTATAATAATGAGAGGAGAAACTCTTTAAAGTATGGCTAAAAAGAGCAATAACGTACATATGTTAGGACAGATTCAGAGATAGACTTACCGTATGTACATACCATAAAAAAACAACAACATTTGTTTCTTAAACAGAGTCTCCCCTGAAGAGGCTGTGAAATGGGGTGAATCATTTGACAAACTGCTTTCCCATAAAGGTTAGTGATATCATTTCCCAAGTACGTTCTTTCTATAGGGATACATTGATGATGGTGTTGTGTGCTGTCGAGTCAGTTCTAACTCACAGCAACCCTGTTTAGTGTTACCAAGGCTGTAAATAGCGTAGCGGTTACGAATCGGGCTTCGAACCTCAAAGTCAGCAGTTCGAAACTACCAGCTGTTTCACGGGAGAAAGACGAGGCTTTCTACTCCCGTAAAGATTTACAGCCTCGGAAACCCTGTTCAGGGTCGCTATGGGTCGGATCTGACTCGATTGCACTTAACAACAACAAATCTTTGTAGAAGCAGATAGCCTGTCTTTCTCCCAGAGTGACTGGCAGATTCTAACTGCTGATCCTGGGCTTAGCAGACATTTCATAATCCACTGTGCTCCTTATAGTGATATAAGTAAGGTCACGTATTTTTAATGGCAAATTATAGTCAAAGTATGTATATGCAATTATGAAAGTTTAAGGGTTTTGGCTTATTTGATTATCCTGATCTGAGAACTCTAGTTAGAATAGTCAATAAATGAAAAGCTGTTTTAAGGTGTTCTCATTTCATTAAGAATTATTCATTAGTACACAGTACAGCTGAAACATCAGTGCACTATGGTATACAGTTCCAATTAAAAAAAAAAAAATTCCAATTTGCACGAAACTGCTGCAGGCGTCAACTTGATTCTGACATAACAGTGACCCCTTGGGACAAAGAAATGCCATATAGGGTTTCCAGGCTACAATCTTTATGAAGCAACTTAATAATTTTTTCTCCCGCAGAGCAGTTGGTAGATATTTCCAGTTAGGAGCCAAGCACTTACCCACTATGTCCCTAGAGTTCCCACAAAACTCTTGGTTTTAATAAATTCTAAATTTTCAATGTCATTTTTAGTGTCAAGTTTACCTAAATTTTGAAAATAAAAAATTAGTACGATTATTTTTTTAGTTTTATAAATGTTTTACTCTGTGACTTTCATATTAGTTGTCTATTTTTAAAACAAAATTTCACAGAAAACTTCAGAAATAGATATTTAAGGTGAAGCTTTGTGGATGGGATGAAAGGAGAGGACAAGTATTGAGCCCTGTTTGATTTACCAGCCTTAAAAAAAGCAAGGGTTAGAGGGAAGACTGCATGGATTGCTACTACTTAGAGTAAATTCACATAAGGTAGGTGAGCAAGCCATTTTATCTTTATTTAGTCCATGATTTATTCCAGAATAAAATCAATAGTAGAACAGAGGAAGTGATAGGGCTAGGCAACTGCTGAGTTTATTCCCTAAACTGGACCAGTCAGAGTCTGCTGCAGAAGTTAACACATCATCACTTGTCCTGGAGCCATCCAACAGCTTTACTTTTATGTCAGATTTTTCTCATTCCCTACTTCATTCTTTGTCTGAAACACAAATCCTTCTCAGCACTTCCACAGATTGTTCCAGCATGATGTTTAACCAGGCCACTCTGTTGTTTAGAGCATTTGTTAGCAGGTTTCACATTTTGAAGTGTCTGTCTACTGGAAGAAGCAGTTCCTGTTGCCAGGGAAGCTGGGAGTAAAGCACTTGTAATTTGAACTCAAGTTCTATACTGCACTTGATGAAGCAGACACCAAGTTTTCTTGTTTGTGCTTATTTTCTGTTTTACATACTCCATAAAATTATCCAACACTGCATTAGGTCTTGATGAACTGTTCAATTTCCATCTTAGGCTCAGAATTATATTGCTGCAGACTATCCCTGAAGACTTTCCGTCTTTTCTTTTAAAGTAGATCATCATTCTGAATATTGTTTCAGAGAGAAAATGTTAAGTAGTCACATCAAGTTTTAAATTTATGGAAGTATGTAACCAATGAGAATGGAGAATAGTAGTAAGAAAGTAGTTTATACACAAAAATATACTCTGTTCCTCTTTCATCCTCTATTTTATATTAATGCTGCTTTCAACCCCTATTTTGAAAAAGAGTAACTTAAACAGTCATCCTCAACTGCTCAACCTTCCTCATTTACTAACAGCTGCTCAAATATTTGCCAAGTATATGTTCAAACTGTTTACTTTCACTATATCTACTGCCCAGTCTTGATGCAAGTCTTTTTCTTTTCTTAGAAATGAATTGAAACAAGCTTTGTAAACATTTCCTCCATAATTAGTTCCCTAAAATTTGTTTCTCTTAGCTTCACTTATTTCCAAATATTTTGGTACATTTCTTTCCTTTATTCTCTTCACCAGTCAGAACAAGAAAAAAATGAGGAATGTAATTCATTTTAGGCAATTTGATTACTGAAAGGAAGCCAGAAGTCTTTTCATACTTGGATCCCCGAGCCCAGCACATCTTGGTAAATATTAAGTGCTCACTTTGTTGTTAGGAACTAGTTCAGGGTTCCTTTGCAATTTGACTTTTAGTTATACTCTGTGATGTAATGCTTCTATTATTTTAGTTAATCTCACTAATCTGACCTTTGCTTCATTACCTGTAAATCGTAATAGCAATGCCTTTAACATTAATAGAATTCATATCACGAATAACAAAACCCACAAAATTTGTTGTTGTTGTTAAGAACCATGGAGGTGGTTCTGACTCATAGTGACCCTGAACAGGGTTTTCAAGGCTGAAAGTCTAAGCAGAAAGCCTCATCTTTCTCCTGCAAAACAGCTGGTAGTTTCAAACTGCTGACCTAGAGGTTAGCTGTCCAATTCGTAATGACCATGCTACCAGAGTTCCTTACAATATATTATTGTTGATGTTAAGTGCTGACCAGTCAGTTCCGATCCATAGTGACCTTGTATAGGGTTTACAAGGAGCATTTGGTAAGCTCGAGCTAGCCAACCTTGCAGTTAAATACTTATGTTATTATAAAAATGATTATTTGATCAACAATAAACATAATAATGTTTATATTTTTTCAATATATTTCCCAATTTGATAAATACCAGTTAAACTCATCCACTTTCATCAAATTGGTATCAATTCCTATTGACTCTATAGGACAGAAAGAAATGCTCCTTAGGGTTTCCAAGACTATAAGTCTTCATAAACATGGACAGCCTCCTCTTTCTCCTACAGAATGACTGGTGAACTTGAACCACAGACCTTGAGGTTTGCAGTCAATACTTTACCCATAGCCTCACCAGGACTACTAAACATAAATTAGAAGGTCAAGATTTAAATGTTAGATAATTTACAATCTCAACTTATTACTTTAACTTAATACATTCATATAGGATAATTTTATCATACACTCATTACCCATTCAAAGAAAAGAATGCTTTATCAAGAAAATCCTACAAAACATGTCCACCTGATATTCTATAATCATCGTTTTGAAAACAGCCAAAACCAAAAAAAAAAACAACAAAAAACCCTGAATTGGACACTCTTTTTCCTCTCCTGGTAAAAATAATAAAAAGCTGAATCAAAAGGAGGCAATAAGAATAACAAAAAGTCAGCACTGAGCCACCTTAAATTTATTATCATCTCTCTACAAATCAAAGTGCTAATTAAACTATACTCAATTCTTGAGAGAATTTGTTACTAGTAATCTTTTACCTGATCTACTTGGTTAATGATCCCTGGCGTGGTGCTGTAGGTTAATGCGCCAGACTACAAAGCCGTTTATAACTGTAAGGTTGGCGGTTCAAGCTCACCAGCTGCTCGTTGGAAGACCTATACAGGGTCTCTATGGGTTGAAATTGACTCAACAGCACTTAACAACGTGTGGTTAATATATCATTGTTTTTAATTACAATTCTTATTGAAATATTAAGTTATCAATAAAAAAATGTATAGTTGGTAAGTGCCATCAAGTCGATCCCGACTCACAGCGACCCTGTATACGGTTTCTGAGGAGCAACTGGTGAGCTTAAACTGCTGATCTTGTAGTTCCAACGGACCTTGCAGTCCAGCACATTAATCCATGTGCCACACCACGACTCCAAATTATAAAATAGCCACCTGTAGAAGTTTGTGGGTTAAAGTACTTAAAATTCAATTGATTTGCTTCAGGCCAAATTGCTTTAACATACATTCACACGTTTAAAGAGCAAGATTATGGTCTATTAATGTTGTAAAAGGAGCTCTGGTAGCGTAGTGGTTAAGAATCGGGCTGCGAACCTTAAGGACAGCGGTTCGAAACTACCAGCTGCTCCGAGGGAGAAAGATGAGGCTTTCTACTCCCGTAAAGATTTACACCCTCGGAAACCCTGTACAGGGTCACTATGGGTCGGAAACGACTCGATGGCACTTAACAATGTTGTAAAAGTTTCAAAATTGATACATTTCAAGAGGATCTTTCTCTATGAATTTTCTAGAATCTTCCTTTGATTAAGTGTTTATATTTCTCAACTATCTATGCAAAGGGGTTTCAAAAAGTTCATGGAGAAATTCCATTATTTTTTAATTCCATTTTTTCATGAACTTTTTGAGTCCATCTCCTATAAAGGAAATGAAATTTTCATTTGGGTTTAGGTAAGCAGGGATAAAATTTTGAGCATTCAGTTTGACCAAAATGATTGATATTATACTAATTAAAGAGTAACTATTATCAGAACCTTTTACAATGGAGACACAGATTGAATGATTCCTACCCTATGTTTTAGAGGATTAGTAGAAATTCACCAGATAGAAAAGAAGAGAATATTCTAGCAGGAATCATCATAATTACAGTGGTGGAGGTGGGATAAGGGGGGGCAGGAAGAGAGCAATTTTTTTAAGAAGCTAAAAGCCAAACAACTCTTACTAAAAAGCATCACTTGCAAAAGGAAGGGTGGTTCACGCAATAGACAGATGACATTAAAACAGAGATATGAGTGGTTTTATTTATAGAGAAACTAAAAGACCCATGGAATTATTTGAAAAATTCTCATTTTACTAATTTTTTTTTAAAATTTATCTTAATGTTTTGAGGAAATTCAAGAAAATATGAATGAAGTATGAACTTTAGTTTATAATAATGTATCAATGTCTAAATGCTGTTCAATAAGAGAGAAGCAATAATGTATCAATAATCAATATCAGACTGCATCTGTCATCTAAAACCTTCTCACTGAGTAACTTTATAAAATTAAAAACTACCAATTTGAATTTAAGAAGTCAGTCCCAATTAAATTATATACATATATGCATTCATGTATTTATCTGGTTTTGTGTAAAACATCTTCAAAAGTAAGAGGATACAGCTGAATAAAGTATAACTGAAAATAATTGTCAAAAGCTTTTCTAGAATGCTGTAGAACTTTGTCATGTATACTTTAAAATTCATTAAAGGAGACTAAATAGATGTGCAATAATTGAACAGGAATAAGAAAAGGAAATTACTGGTAGAGAAAAAGAGAAAGGTCAAGGAAACAATTTTGATGTTTTCTGAAGAGATAAGAATTTTGCTTTTACCGAGACAAGGTTTTTGAACACATTAGGAAACCAAGTTGGGGGCAGATTTTGGAAGACTAGGTATTACAAAGCTAACTCAGATGGATGTTGTTGTTGTTGTTAAGTGCCGTTGAGTCGGTTCCGACCCATAGCGACCCTGTACAGGGTTTCCGAGGGTGTAAATCTTTACGGGAGTAGAAAGCCTCATCTTTCTCCTGCGGAGCGGCTGGTAGTTTCGAACCGCTGACCTTAAGGTTTGCAGCCCGATTCGTAACCACTACACTACCAGAGTTATGAATGTAATAGAGCCTATGTATGAGGTTCTTAAAAACTCAATGGGACAAACCTCAAATTGAGGGCCATTTTGAAAGAAAACATGATGAACTTGATAACTCATAGAATCTGTATGTATGTTGTAAAAGGAAGAGATGAAATGATAGGAGAGAAACTAACAAATGAAATAATAGGTGATGAAGTAAAAGGATAAACTAGAGGTCTTCAGTTTTTATTCTCTGTTAATAGGAAGATAATGGTGCCTTTTTATAAGTGAGATATGTTTTTGCTCTTATGAAATGACTTCGAGTAGGTTCCCACTGAAAGTGACCCTGTATAGGATTTCGGAGGAGTGGCCAGTGAGTTTGAACTGCCAACCTTATGGTTCAAACCGACTTTGAGGTCGAGTGCTTATCCTGAGGCACCACACCAAGACTCCAATGAGTTTATTGTTGTTAAGTGCCCGCGAGTCAGTTCTGATCCTAGCGACCTTGTATAGGATTTCCAAGGAGCAGCTAGTGAGCTTGAGACACCGACTTTGCAGTTCAAAGTGACATTGCAGCGTAGCACATTAACCCATAGCACCACACCAGGACTCCAAATATGAAATATGGTAGTGGTGGTGTTATGCCCAGAATTCAGGGTCCCCAAAGACCACCCAGGAGCCGTGTACCGATGCAAATACATAAGGGTTGTTTAATCAAGCTTGAGCCAGGTCTCTAACCTTATCCGACATTTCGGAATAGGGAAAGAGCCCCGAATTCATTGTCTGCAGGGTTTTTATAGAATTTTCAAACAGCTCAGGTTTCTCAGCTTTACAATCTTTGGAGTGGTTAACAATTGGCAAACTATGAGATGTTACAGTTTAATTGGTCAGGACTGGTGGTCTTTGTTCTTAGGCTAGGGTAAAGGAAAACATCTGGCCTCTGGCCTTGAGCTGCCTGGCTATTTATGCATATATCATATTCTTGGAGCTAGAGTATGTGTTCAGGCTAATGTACAGAATGGAGATTGACCTTGCCTCTGGAGGGAACTAATAACTGAGGCCTTGTCTATTTAAAATGCTTTCCTGAGCCTGACTAGAGTTTAGTCAAGCAGTTTCTAGGTAGGCAAAATCAGTTTGGTCCTTACAGTGGTGGTGGTTATGTGCCGTGGAGTCGGTTCCAACTCATAACTACCCTTTACAGGGTTTCCGAGGCTGTAAATATTTACGGGAGCAGAAAGTCGCATGGAACAGCTGGTAGTGTCAAACCACTGACCTTGCAGTTTGTAGTCTGATTGGTAACCCCTATGCTACAAGAGCTCCTTGTTGTTGTTGTTGTTGTTGTTATGTGCCGTGGAGTCGGTTCCTACTCATAGCGACCCTGTACAGGGTTTCCGAGGCTGTAAATCTTTTTGGGAGCAGAAAGCCTCATCTTTCTCCCACAGAACAGCTGGTAGTTTCGAACTGTTGACCTTGCGGTTCGCAGCCCGATTCGTAACCACTACGCTATCAAAGCTCCTTAGAGGAGGGAAAATAACAGGTTAGAGTTTGAACTTGTTAAGTGCCCTGGTAAACATTCTCAATTTTTTTTTTTTTTTTCTTCAGGGATTTAAAGGTGCATATCTGGAACATAGAAAGAATGACTGAGTTACATAAAAAAACCAATCCTTTGCCATTGAGTCAATTCCAATTTATAGTGGTCCTCAAAGAACAGAGCTCTACTCATAAGACAGAGTAAAACTGACCCACAGGGTTTCTAAGACTGAAATCTTTCTAGTAGTCAATTATTACATTGTTCATCCTGTGAGAAGCTGGTGGGTTTGAACCATCAATCAATCTTTTGCTCTGTAGCTGACTGCTTAAGCACTGTGCTATAAGGGTTTCTGAATTACATGCAGATGTTTTTCAGCTATTCCACATAGTCAATAATTGAAGACTGAAGGAGAATATTCTTTCCTATGAATAAGGTCCTTATAAATAAGAAAATTGCCACTATAACATAACTATCTATTTTCCTTGTACACTATTTACTGACACTGCAATTGATTCCAGTATGTTTAATATTTTTATTAATAACTATTTACTTGGACTTTTACAACTTGAATTCTGTTTCTACTAAGATTAATTCTAAGAATAATCTATAATATGTAAAATTAAATAGAATATGTAAGTCATTCCATGCTCTGGTTTAAAACTATGAACTGCTTATGCTATGGAAAAATATTTATTACTGACTTTTAGTAAAGGCTACAAGGAAATGCACATTGCTCTTTTGAGGAAGGAAATGAATACTTCTCGTTATATTTTTTACTTTGTGGTTTTAGTTGCTCTTCCCAATTTTCAGTTACCAATTTTTTGCAACATAAAGGCTTCTAATGTTCTACAAATTCATATTGCTGGATCAAGCTTGTTGTTAAATGTCATCAAGTCAATTCGGACTCATAGCAGCACTGTATAGGGTGTTCAAGGAGTGCCTGGTGTGTTTGCAGCACCAACCTTGGGATTAGTAGTCCAGTGTTTATCCTACAGCACCACAGCTGCTTAGCCATTGTAAATATTTATTTTTTTTAATGGATCTAAAGAGTGAAAGGAGTTCTGATGTGGCACTGTAGGATAAGCATTGGATTGCCAACTGCAAGGCTGGTGGTTTAGACTCACCAGACACTCATCAGAAATCCAATACAGGGTGTCTGTGCATTGGATACAACTCAGTAACACTGAAAAACAACAGCAAAGAATAAAAGTAAATAAAAGCTAATGTAAACTATAAATGGCTAGCATAAACCATTAGTGCAAAAGAAACCACAATAGTCTATACCATGCAAATGCTATGAAAGGAGGAAAAATGCAAGCTAGTATTTAGGAGACTGTACTGTACTTGGAGTCCTAGTGTGGCACTATAGGATAAGCACTGGACTGTTAAACTGTTAACCAGTGGTTGAAACCCACCAACCACTCCTTAGAAACACTATACAAAATCACTACGAGTCAGAACCAACACAATGGCACTTAACAAACAACAACATATTACACTTGGGTTTCAAACTTCAGAATTTCTTGACTTTTGTTTCATTTGGTTTCTTGGCATCAGAAAAATACTCCAACAGCTGCCTGGGTTCCAATTTAGAAACATGCAATTATAAGCATTTCATATTAGTATGACACATTGAGCCAGCTTCTTCTACTGTGAATTCTAATCCCAGGTTATATCAAGCACTTTTGGCAGCTGCATTCACCACTGCTCCTTCTAAAGGACTGTTTAGTTAACTACTGCCTTTGTAAGAATGGTCCCATTGTGATCTGACCTAGTATAACTGCCAAAATGAATAAGAGAAATGTGAAGTAATTCATGTGCTAAAATAATCTTGTATAAAATTATATATTATTTTAAATAAAGAGAATAATTTGCTTAAAACTTGAAATGAAAAAAACTTTTTCATTCATTATTAGTTCATTTATTACATTAATATTGATGCTTCACTACTACATTGTTAAGTGCGTCAAGTGGATTCCAACCCATTGCGACCCTGTATAGGATTTCTGAGGAGCAACTGGTGAGCTCGAACCACCAACCTTGCAGTTCAAACAGTTTTGCAGTCTGGTGCATTAACCCACAGCACCACACCAGCAGTCCTGGAGTCACTAGTACATTGTTATTAGATGTCATCAAGTCAGTACTGACTCATACCGACCTTATGCACAGCAGAATGAAACACTGCCAGATTCAGGACCAACCTCACTATTGTTGCCATGCTTGAGCCCATTGATGCTGCCACTTTGTTAATCCATCTCGCTGGGGGTCTTCCTCTTTTTCTATGATCCTCCACCTTACCAAATATGATATCCTTCTCCAGTGATTGGTCCCTCCTGACAATATTCAGAAGTATGAGAGATGAAGTTTGGCCATCTTGGCCTCCAAGAAGCACTCTGGCTGCACTTCTTCCAACACAGATCTGTTTGTTCCTTTGGCAGCCCATTGCACTTTCAATATTCTCCTCCAATACCATAACACAAAAGCATCAATTCTTCTACGGTCTTCCTTATTTACTCTGCAGCTTTCACATGCATATGACCATGGCTTGGGTCAGGCACACCTTAGTCTTCAAGCTGGCCTCTTTGCTCTTCAACACTTTAAAAAGGTCTTGTGCAGCAGATTTGCCCAATGCAATAAATACGTCGTTTGATTTCTTCACTGCTGCTTCCATGAGTGTTGATAGTTGATAGTTGATCCAAGAAGAATGAAGTCCTTGACAACTTCAATCTTTCCTCCATTGATAAGAATGTTGTTTATTGTTCCATTAGTGAACTCATTCTGAACACTCACAGTACTTTTCTGTGACTTTATTTTAATGTCTGTATTAAAATCAATACTAACCATGATAACCAAGGATATTTTCATACATTCCTGAACACAATGATTGGCATATAGTCAATGATATCAGGTTGAACCAGTTCCTGAAGAAGGACATCATTTTTGGTAAAGTGGAGGATCCAGGAAATAAAGAAATAACCCCAACGTGATGGACTGACACTATGAAAGCAGCAGTGGACTCAAATTTAACAATAATTGTGAGAATGACCAAGGTCTGGATAGTGTTTCATTCTGTTGTTAATAGTCACTATGATTCAGAACTGATCCAAAGGCACCTAACAAGAACAACAACAAATGATTTGGAATTGACCTGATGGCACGTATGATAACATATTCACAAATTCTACAAAATAGGGCATAGACATCTTTGGAGTGCCACTTTTCTGATTACCACAAGAACCATTACCTCTCTCGGAATGGTATTAATTAACTGAGATTTGGGCCAATTTAATTTATTTGAACCTCAATTTCTTTCCTATGAGTAGGAATAATATATAGAATATATTTTCCATGTGAAACTTAAATTGCTAATGCAAATAAATGATACTTTTATTATAATAAACACTCAAACTCTCTGAAAATATTAGAATGTAAAATTTCATAACTATTGCTAGGATTCTATCAATATCTTCATTTTATAAGGAAGTCTTTGTTGTTGTTGTTGTTGTTGTTAAGTGCCATTGAGTTGGGTCCGACTCATAGCGACCCTGTATCGGGTTTCTGAGGAATGGCTGGTAAGTTTTAACCGCTGAACTTGAAGTTCAAACCAACCTTGAGATCCAGTGCTTATCCTGTGGTGCCACACCAGGTCTCTAAGGAATTCTTTACTCCATACTAAATGTGTTAGAAAGGAGAGAATATAAAAAATGGCATTATAAGTGAAAATAAATTGAGCAGGCAAAGAAAACTATATATATATACATACATACATATATATGTGTATATATAAATGTATAAAGATTTATGGCCTCAGAAAATCTATACAGGGTCACTATGAGTCACAACAGATTCCATCCACATAACAAATAAACAAATATTATACATACACATACATAAATATATACACACACATATATATGTATGCATATGTATATATTTAATGTATGTCTATCATACAACTTTTGCCAATTCAATGACAATTATAACCTCCCATTAACTGCACACAAATTCAGTTTTGATATCACAGTTATCCTTATTGTTGTTGTGTGTCTTCAAGTCACTTTTGACTCATAGTGACCTTGGATAGGGTTTCCAAGAGCCACTGGTTGGTTGGAACCGCCAAGCTAGCAGCTACATGACTAGCAGTTCAATGCTTGTCTTACAGTACTACACCAGGGCCCACAGTTATTGTAGCCACATAAAACGATATAGAAAATAATAACTATTCATCTGTTTACTGGAAGAAAATGTGCAAGATTATAATACTTGTATCTTTTGTGTAATTCATCTATGAACCATCTGGGCCTAAAGATTAACTATTCGCTCACCTCTCAACCCCTGTGTATTTTATTGCAAAATAATTAAGACTTTCAGATTTCTTACTTCCTCGTGTCCATTTGGATAGGTTCTTTTTTTTTTTTTTTTTTACTTTGCCTGTTTTATGTGAATTATGTTTCTTGGTAAATAGATGTTAATAATATTGACTTATTTTCTTTATGATATCTGCAAGATAAGTGGTAATATAATCTTTGTGCTTCTTGATATGAAATAGTCTTGCAAGGGGCTCTATTTTATTAACAGTGTCAAATAACTAAATTTTGACTTTATTAATGTCCTCTATAGTTTGTTTCTGATTATCTGAACATCGACTCTCGTCATTATAACTTTTTTCTGTCCCTGTGAGTCACTGTAGAATAAGCACTGGACTGCTAACCAAAAGGTCAGTTGTTCAAAACCCAACAGCCACTCCTTAGAAATGACATATGGGGTTACTATGTTTAGGAACCAATGGGATGGCACTCATTTAACAAGGTGGAATTTTAGATCTTGACTTTTATTGCTGTCTTGCTTTTCATACAATAAATGTCCATCTGTGGGTTAATGTGCCAGAATACAAAGCCATTTGAACGGCAAGGTCAGCAGTTCAAGCTCACCAGCTGCTCCTCGGAAACCCTATACAGGGTTGCTATGGGTCAGAACCAACTCAACAGCACTTAACAACAACAAGAAGAAACAATATTTATGGTACACGGTACAAGTTTTGATGCACAGTTGTGTTTTCATTCTAATTAAACCATAAAGTTTTTATAATTTCCTTTGTGGTCCTTTCTGCAATTGATCTATGGAATACTTGGAAATGTGTTGTTTTATGTCTACTTATTTGGGGGATTTCTAATGTATTTCTTGAATACATTACTGCTGTTTTTTTTCACTTCATCCTCCTTGAGGACAAGATTCTAATCTTTGAAATGCAGTGTAAGATTTTAATCTTTGAAATTTATTTAGGTTCATTTTATATTCCAGCATGTACACTTGAAAAGATGTGTTGAGTAAAGTGACAATTATGTCAATTTATTTGATAAAATATAAGTTTTATATATTTTTATTGATATTATATACATTCTATTACCTAATGCAAGTTGGAATGGAAATATACAACCACGAGAATTTTTCCTACTTCTTTCAATTCTGTTAATTTGCTTTATGTATTTTGAAGTTCTGAAATAAAATACATAAATATTAAGGATTGTTATGTACTATTGATAATTGCAAGAATTTAAATTCCCCTAATCTCAACCCTCAAGAAAAAGATTAGATTTTCAGCTCCTGGAAAGATTTATATCCTTGGAAACTCTATACAGGATCACTAAGAGTCAGAATCAACTTGATGGCATTTAATAATAATTGATGACTGACCATTATATGGTTATGAAATAAAAATACTTCATATTTTGAATTCACTTTGTCAGGCAACATCAGATTTCTTAAATACATTTTTTATGGTTAGTCTCTTCATTTTGTGTCATTTTCATACTTTTACTCACTTCCCTGAATCTTTGTTTTTATCCTGCGTCTTTTGTCACTAATACAAAGTCTGGTGCTGTTTTTAATTATTTTCCAACCTAGTAATGTCTGAATTTTATGAAAATGTTCAGCCCACTTAGTTATAATGTCATTATTGAAATGGATTGGCTTAATTCTAATATCTTACTACTTATAATCTTTTTTTCTCATTTTTTTGTATTGTTGTTATTGATATTCTCTTGTGCTTCTTTCCTGCATTTGTTAATTTGAATAATTTGTATATGTCTATCTTCTAGTGTACTTCCCCTTTTTCTGTCAGGGTCATCCAAATATATTTTTATTTCAGATTTTAATGTTTTAATTCTAGGATTTCCATTTGATGATTTTTTTGTTCCAGTTTCAGTTTCTTTGCTTAAGGTTTCTATTTCTTTTCACTCACTGTGTCTTTTCTTTACGTTCTTGAACATATTTATAATAATTTTACTGTCCTTATTTGCTCATTCCAACAATTTAAAAACCTTGTTGTCAGTTTCTATTTAATTCATTGTCATAAATTATGGATTACATTAGATCGTGTAGTTTGCACGTCTAATGCATCTTTATAGTATCTGAGCATAGAGGAAATATTTGTTATAGGAGTCTAGGTTATCTTGTGCACCTATAAATGATATTAAATTATTTTTGTGGTAGTTAAATTACTGCTGGAATGTTTTACTTATTTCAGTGCAGCTTGATCTTTTAGGATGTTCTCTTTCCAATATCTTTTGGTGGTTGTGGTTGGGTGAAAGTATGTCTTAGTACTAGCAAAAAACCCTTACCCTACAGAATAGGATTTCTTTTAAAAACATGGCTTTTCTTGGATCATTCCTTTTTGGCTGACCTAGAGCTCCAAAGTCTCCTAGACTTGTGCAACATCTAATGCTTTCAGCCCTTATAGAGCTTGCCTTGTGTATCCTAGTCAAAGACCTGCAGGAAACTTGAATACATGCTTCATGGTTACCCTCTGCATGGTTCCCTTCTTTTCAGTACCCTGGCACTCAAATTCCAACTAAGTCATGATCCCCTAACTTACGTCTGCTGAATTAGTCGTGTGAGCTTCTAGGCCTTGCTTGGCCCACATCTCTGTGCACTTGAGTCATGAAAGAGCTGTCTTGGTTAGATCCAGACCAGGTCTAGGACACACTAGGTTTCATTTCTCACAATATTAGCAGTCTCCGTGGCTAATTTTCCTCTTAAAAACTATTTCAATTTTTCAATATTTTATCTAGCTTTTATATTTATTTTTGGTCAGAAGGCATGTCTGCCTTCTGTACCTCTTTCATACCTTCCTTCTTATGTAGCTTAACAGTAAAATGTCCCTCTAGTTAAATTAGGGTTCAGTAGATGAAAACACGAATGCAGAACTTTGTGTATTTTTTAACCTGCTGGATCTCAAGTACTGAATAGTGTTTAATAGTTTTTAAACTTTGTCCCGTCAGTTCCAACTCACAGCAATCCTGTATAGAGTTTATGAAGCTATAAATCTTAGTGGGAGCAGAAAACCTCATCTTTCTTCCATAGTGTGGCTGGTGGACTCGAACCAGCAACCCCATGGTTCACAGTCTAGTGTTTATCCTTAAAGTTCACCATGCTCCCTAAAATATAGTTAGCACTCAATTAATATTTTTCAACAAGTGAATGGTTTGTTCGGTGAGGAGTTCCTCATGCAAACTGATTTTCTAAACAAAACAGCTGATAAAGCCAGAAATACTCTCCAGAATTTGGAAAATGTTTAGACAATGCATAGTCATATCCAAAAGAGAGCATTATTCTTCCAGGAAAGTGTGTCCCCTTGTCTGGGGCCACATAGGCATTGCCAACAACTTCCGTCCTTGCAGATTCCCAAAGTCGATGCTGTCATGCTGCTAGCATGTCTGAAAGGACTCAATTCTCAGGAAAGTGCTTTCATTGGCAAATGCCATGAGGCTAATTTCCAATTTATTAATATAGGTTCAGAAGTAAAATTGCCACGGGTCACCATTTCTTTTCCTTTTGGTATGCCAACTGAAGAAGTCAAATCATAATAAAATTGATGCTTGTCAAGCATGAAATTAGAACATTAATTAAATGCTCAATCCTATCACATTAAATAAGGATTGGCTTCCTAAATGGAACAGGATTTTATTAATTTCAAATGCTTGTGTGTTCATATCAAAAATAAGGATTGCTTTAATGGGGACTGCAAACACTTGAAGTTGAAAGGCTAAGATGCTATTGCTTCTTGCATAGAAATCTGATAGTTTCTTAAGACATTTGTCTTGAATCAAGTTATTTGTTTTTAATGATAAAGACAATGTATTTTTGTTGTTAATGATTAATGACTAGTTCTCAATTCCTCTTTTAAAATGTTGTTTTCTATTTTTTTAAAAACGCAAAACATGTCCTG
>NW_006408527.1:37016341-37028759 GCF_000296735.1 Chrysochloris asiatica | reverse complement strand
AAAAATATATATATATATAAAACTTACTGTTTCATATAGTTAATCAATGTGCTTAACAAACCACACCAAAACTTGGTGTTGTAAGGCCATTGTTGTTTTATGCTCATGAACTTTGTGGTTCTGAAATTTGGGCCATGGGGATGGCTTGTCTCTGCTCTGTAATGCCTGGGCCCTCAGTTGGTCAGAATCAAAGAGAGTGATTTTATGGCTGTCAGCTGGCATTATCTGGAACAATCTCATACCTGGCAGCTGAGTCAGGTTATAGACTAGGACTGCAGATGGAGCTGTTGGTCTGAAACCTGGTCTCTACATGGGGCTACTCAGCTTCCTCAGAGCATGGTGAAAAAATTACAAGAAGAAATGCTTCAGGAGAATAAAGCAGTAGTGTATGGCACTTGTATGGCAGCCCCGAAGTTCCATAGCATCACTTCCACACAGTGTTTCAGTTGAGGCAATCACAATGTTCTGCCCTGATCAAAGTGACAAGACATACAGCCCATGACTGGATGAAAGGATGTCAGTGTTACACTGTAATTAGAACATAAATGAATAGACAGCTTTGGGAAATATCAATGCTACACTGGACTAGCTTCTAGAATTAAAGCAAATACTGTAAGAACTAAAGCCTAGGGTCTGACAGAGAACCTAGGGCTACTGATCTCTTTTTTATCTGCCTCCCAATTTTCTTCATTGCTTCTTCTCTTTGTCTGATTGCAAAAGACTCTTGATTTTTCTCAGCATCTGAATATAATTTCCAAAAGAAGGATATTGATTGGCTCCTCTATAAGTCATGTGACCACTCTCTGAACCAACTAAGCTTGCTTGAAAATGAAAAAGTATGATTATACAAACATAAATTGAATTCCCAGGTCATGTGCCTAAGAAGAAAGCTACTGGGTAGTTTATAAGGAGAAGCACCATAGAGGGTTTAACTTACACAGCATTTATGTCAGATTAGTGTATTATCCTGATATTGATCTATAGGATAAGCACTGAACCACACGTTGATTTCAAATGCAAAGGCCAGCGGTTCAAATTCATCAGCTGCTCCTTGGACAACCTATACAGGGTGGCTATGAGTTGGAACCAACTGGACAGCACTTAACAACAATAATGTATTACTATAATAAGTTCTCTACTAACAACTATAGTTGCGAGGTTTTATAGTCTTCTACTGGGCTATCTTCATACCATGCCCTTGTCTTCTGCTTTGCCAATAATCAGCTCTCAAATGTTCGCTTGTTTTCCTATTGGGAGAAAAATTCCCTGGCTCTTATAGCCATACTTTTTTTTGGCTGTTTTCCTTTCCTTTCACCACCCTAACTTTGATATTTCAAAGGGCCACTCTAAAATATCATTTTGCACCATCTTTCCAGTTACAGCTTTGTAGGTGATTGTCATTTTATTATTTGTGACTTTCTCTAGTTCCTTTTTTTTTTTTTTTTTCCACAATCAAACTAAATTTTCCATGGATCTTTTTTCCTTGAACTCATGTTGAGTCAACAATTCAGAAATAATATACTGGGTTGAGAAATATCATAATAAAAATGCCAATGGGGTTTCTGAGTCATTAGTATCATCCAGTGGCAAAGACTGTGAACCTTGAATTGTCTGCATTGGTTCCTCATTAATGATAATCCTTAACATATCAATTAGGTTGTTTTCAGGTGCAAGTACAGAAAATTCAAATGTTGTTTAAAAAATAGGGAGATTATTATTTCATATAAATAGCAAGACTAGAGATGGACCGTCTCAGGGCTGCTTAATTTAGAAGCTCCTCATAAAAGTTCTAGATTCCTTTCATCTCTTGTCCCCTGGAATCTTCAGTGAGCATTTGAATCATTTCAAAACTCATCCCATAGTGATAAGACGGCTACTGAATGATTCAATAATTCACTGATGATTTATTTCAGAAAATTATTACTGAATGATGTCTTCATGTTTAGGATTAAAGATTTTATGGTAAATTAGACAAGGTTCCTCATCTTATGAAGAACCAACACATAGTGACCCTGTATAGGGTTTCCAAGGAGTGGCTGGTGAATTTGAACTGCCGACATTGCAGTTCAAACCAACCTTGAGGTTCAATGCTTATCCTACACTGAGGTCAGATAATTGTTAAATGTCACTCAGAGTTACATTAAGTCAACTCAACAGTAAATACTCAAGTATTTCTTTAGAAGTTGGTGAAGTCTCACCTGGTGAGTTGGTCTCTAAATTAAACATGAATGGATTATAGAGATTAGACCAATGGAACTGAAGTGAGAAGAGAAAACTGTTTCAGGCAAAAGGTAAAGCCAGAGCATTTGTCACATGTATGGAAGTGTAAGTATTTCTCTATGACTGGAGCTTCCACTGTGGAAAAGATAGTGAAAAGAGATGAAGGCACTATTAGAAAATCGTAATATTGTGAATCATCACAGTTAAATTTGTACTACAGAAAGACTGGGATGTGGATAATAAAAGATGGAGGATTCAGAAAGTGAGGAGGGAGATCCCAAATCTTACTATAAAAACTGATGTATAATTATTGTAGTCTGAATAAAACTAATTCCAGATTGCATAAAAATAAACAGATGTAATATATAAAAAGGAGGTAAAATTGAGTTTGATTGTCAATTGGGTGTGAAGGGAGAGAAAAACTGAGAAGCCCTAGTGGAGCAGTGGTTAAATGCTAGTTTGCTAATGGAAAGGTAGGTGATAAAATCCACTAGTCCCTCCA
Source organism: Chrysochloris asiatica (assembly GCF_000296735.1). Classification (NCBI taxonomy): domain Eukaryota; kingdom Metazoa; phylum Chordata; class Mammalia; order Afrosoricida; family Chrysochloridae; genus Chrysochloris; species Chrysochloris asiatica. Next base: position 37,026,037 of record NW_006408527.1, on the reverse strand, counting down.
CAGGAGAAAGATGTAGCAGTCAGTTTCCATAAAGATTAGAGCTTTAGAAACCATACAAGACAGCTCTACTCTGTCCTAGCTAGTTGCTATCAGTCGCAATGGACTTGAGGGCAGTGGGCTTAATTTTGGGTTTTGAGGATAAGTGCCAAGATTCTAGAAGGCTTATGGGCATGGATGAATAGTGTCATCCAACCACGAATGTATGCAGGGTGGATCCTGGGGAAAGATTATAACTCAGCTGAGACATGATCACTTTGGTGAATAATTCAATGGAGATGCTTACCAGATGCTGAAAGATAAGACCTTTGAACTCAGGAAAGAGATCTGGACTGGAGATGAATTATGAGAATTGTTAAAATATTGACAATAGCTGAATGTTAAAGTGTTAAAGTGATTGCCTAGCAAATGATATTTAAGGGAAGGAGATAACAGATAAACTGAGAAGGATTCAGAGAAGCCACTTATTAGAGGTGTAAGAAGAAAATTACAGACAAATCTATTTCAACCATGCCTGGTGTTGCAGAGGGATCCATAAACATATAGTTTCGGGGGGGGGGGGGGGGAAGTGCTTTGAATGTAACAGTAACTTTTCTTGACAAAGACAATTTAAATAGATATTAATGGATTGGGAAGCCAATAGAGGAGTTTGAAAAAATTAAGAGACCAAGTGTAGAAAATGTAATTGAAAGACTTCATATTTGTGGATAGAAAACTATTAGATAAGTAGCTGTAAGATTATTTGAAGCTAAGAGGAGATTGTTTTTTTTACTAATTCCCTGAAGTTAGAATCTTTTGATGATGTCAAAATTTGACTCAGAGATTTTTGTTTTGTTATTTTACACAACACTTTCTGAAGAATCTTATTTTCTTGACAATACTAACAATAAAGTACACTGGAAACAATAAAAAAATGAAGTTTTGGAAAAATGGAAGAATAGAACCAGAAGAATAGAAGAGGAAGAAAAGGAGAAAGTATGTAGAAAACAGAAAACTGTCAAACTTAACAACTGACAAGGAACAGAGGAAGATAAACCAACACAGATGACAGCACAGAGAAGCAATCAACTAGTATGACCTAGATAATAAGGCTTCCCAGAAGCTTGAGGAGAGTGCTTAAAGTAAGAGGTGGTCAGCATTGCCAAATGCTGACAAGTGAGAAATCCAGAGAAGACTCATGACATTTCTCTGTGTAATAACTTACCTGTGATAGCCAACCAAAGGCCAAAACTAGAAATCTAGGTCAAGTCTAACAAAAAAATTGCTAAAAACCACTTAATTTCAACTCAAATATGAATTCCTCTGAAAACTTTCCAAATGTGAGGGAAGCAAATCTCCCTTTCCTTTGTGTTTCTTCAGGGCAGTTCTTTTATATTATAAAGCATATTCCATGGTATCAAAATTCTTTCGTTTCACCTTTTTATAAACCCTTAGAGCTTCAAGAGGACAGAGATTACGTCACACACATTGTGGTCCGGTGTTTGACACAGTAATTAGAAGATAGAGTGTACTCTCTATATATTTATTAAAAGCAAAATATTCTTCTGTACTAAAAAGTGGAGCATCAGAATTTTTGCTTCCAAGAGGATGGAGTAGGCATATGTTCCCTATTCCTCCCAGGAATATTTTATATCTTGACTTTAGCAATTTCAATATCTCAGTCTCATGTAGGAGTCCTGGTGTGGCACTGTTAAATAAGCACTGGACTGCTAATCACAAGGTCAGTGGTTCAAACCAGCTGCTCCTTGGAAACCCTACACAGGGTTGTTATGAGTTGGAAGAGACTCCATGGTACTTAACAACAACAACAATAAAGTCCTCACGTAGACAGACGTTCTCACAAACAATTAAGCTCTCAACTGCTTGGTGGTGGTTTGAACCCACCAACCTACTCTGTCAAAGAATTACCTAGTGGTCAACTTCCATCAAGACGACAGCCAAGAAAACCCTACGGTACAGTTATGCTATGTGTCATCATCAACTCATTGACACCTAAACAACAGCTACAACAATCAAAATGCCCTGTAGTTATCATTAATGAAAACTGAATAAAGGGCACATGAAATCTCTATGTAGTATTTGTTATAACTACATGTAAATTTGCAATTATCATAAAATAAAAATGTTTGATTTAAAAAAAAAAAAAAATGCCTTCAAGCCAAAGTACATAAACAAAACTGTCAAAGACAATTGAAAGAACTCTTATTTTGAAGTCAGACTATCTTAGGGTTGAACTATGATTCTGTAACTTTTTTGTTTAGCTATATAATCTTCATCTGAACAACTGTGGTTGGCGTAAATTGTTTATTCTTAGCTACTAATGTAAGTGTTGGTAGTTTGAAACCACTCAGGGCACTCCAAAGAAAGGCCTGTCAATTTGCTTTAATCCTTATAGAAGTCAAGACAGCAGGTCTACTCTGTAACACATGTGCTTACAATCTGTTGGAATCGACTTAACAGTAAAGGGTTCACCTTTACCCTACTAAACCTTAAATAATTGGTAACCATCATCATCATTATAACCACCACCAAAACACTTACAATTTACCATGTGCCAAATTTACAGCCTCGGAAACCCTGTACAGGGTTGCTATGAGTCAGAACAGACTCTACCACACATAACCATCAATCACCAGTCACTATTCTGAGCACCTTGCATATTTTAGAACACTTAATTCTCTAAATAACCTTATAATGTAGGTTTCATTATTATCTTAAGTGTATATGTTGGGAAACTGAGGCAAAGAAAGAAAAAGTGATTCACTCACTTAAGATCACACAGTAAATAACAAAACATGAATTTGAACCCAGGCAGCCTGCCATAAGATTTGATAGTTTCCTCTAGCACCTATGGGGCTCAGAAAAAGAGTGAAACAGAAGAAAACATATGTCTAAATACTTAGGAGTTACCACTCAAGTTAACAAACTCTTAAAAATACTTGATTATATTGGTGTGGGTTTTTTTCCCCTTTTCTCTGTGACATATATACTTTGAAACCACTTGGAAGTTAAGGTTTGAATTAAAATTCTCAAAACCCTCACAGTTTCACACCATAAGTATGCTGTACCCTCTTTCTCTTTATATTCATGATTTAGTTCAACACTGTGAGAGTTCTCCAGGCTTGTTTGATAGAACACCCTGACCTGCAAATGGAAGTCCACACTCCTTGGATGTAAGGCCATACTAGCAGGCAGAGTATACTTCGTGGAAGAACACTTGAGGAAAAAGATTATGCAAACCCTGGGCACATGAGATTTTGGGTAGTGAATTCCAGGGTCCTCCTTTCCTGAAGTTTGTTATAGAAATGGGGTGATAAGCTCCAGTTAGTATGTGTTCTTGGTTTTGAGAAACCATACTTCTTTTGGGAGGAATACAACTGAAGAAGACCCAGAGCAAGGTTGGCAAATCTACGTGGGTCCAAGTGTACATGGGATACTGACCTCATTTTAAAAGTGATGATGCTTTTATCTTCCACCATTGAACTTTACAGTTAATTGAGATGAAGTTCCACATGCACATGTTGTACATGTAACATATGTGTTATTGTGCTGGACTAGAGAGAAACCATTCTGTTAATATTTGCAGTTTTACCTTAACGTTAGGTAGTTAATTTCCTCATCGTTAATATTTCATTGCTAAAATATATTATTTCTTTCTGTAGATGGACTGAAAGCTTTTACCAGATTTCTTAAAACTGAATTCAGTGAGGAAAATATTGAATTTTGGATTGCGTGTGAAGATTTCAAGAAAAGCAAGGAACCTCAACAAATTATCCATAAAGCAAAAGTAATATATGAGAAATTTATACAGAATGATGCTCCACAAGAGGTATAGTAAAGAGATGATTATGAAAATATACAACTGCTTGAAAATTCTGTTACGCAGTCTGCTTACATTAAACTGTAATCTCATGCATTTCATCGCTAAGGTCAGGATTGTCTTGAAGCAACAGTGATTTTATGTATGTAAACAGGATGTAGTGTAAGATGTTACCATAGCAGGAAAGATATAATTGAACCCATTCCTCAGAGTTATTTTCATTCTAGGCTTGTGACTACATTTAATTACAGGACTTAGATTGATTCATTTTTACTGATTAATCACTTTAGCACGAACAACCGCTCTGAAAATTAAAGTTTTCTATATCTGATGAAGGCAAGAGACATCAACAAGTTATTATCATTAAATTTATACTCATCTCCCTAGAACAAATTTTGTTTTCCCCAAAAGTTTTATTCCTTCTTCTACTTTGAGATAGAATAAGAAATAAGGTTTTATGACATTTAGATAAGGCAAACCTAATTTGGCAAGGGTTCAAGTTAAAAAAAACAATTATTGTTTTCTTTGACTACAAGTAACTGTGTGATGTGATTTCTAAAATGGCTTTGTTGTTGTTGTTGTTAAGTGCTGTCCCACTGGTTCGGACTCTTAGAAACTCTGTATAGGGTTTCTGAGGAGCTAGCTGATAGGGTTTCTGAGGAGCAGATAGTGGGCTTGAACCCAACCTTATTGTTCACAGTCCAGTGCTGATCCTACAGAATCACACTGTAACAAATTTTACTTGATTGTGATACGGTAGGGTAAGCACTGGGCTGCTAACCACAAGGTCACAGTTCAAACCCACCAGCAGCTCCTTAGAAATCCTGTTGTGTTGTTAAGTGCCGTTGAATCAGTTCCAACCCATAGCAACTCTGTATAGGGTTTCAGAGGAGACACTGGTGAATTTGAACTGCCGGTCTTGCAGTTCAACTGACCTTGTGGTTCAGTGCTAGACCTACAGAGCCACACCAGGACTCCAGAAACTTTATGAATTGGAACTATCTGAAGGCACATAACAACCACAAAAACATCCTCTATAACAATAAAGTGTTGTTGTTGTGAAGTACCATCAAGTCTGTTCCAACACATTGTTGTGGTGATGGTGGTGGTGGTGTGCCGTGGAGTTGATTCCCACTCATAGCAACCCTATATAGGATTTAAAGGAGTGGTTTGTGGATTGAAATGCTAACTTTCAGTTCAAACTGACTTTGAGGTCCAGTGCTATCCTACAGCGCTACACCAGGAGCTTTTAAATACATTGGGAGTCCTTGAATGGAGCTGTAGGATAAGCACTGGACTGCATGGTTCAAAGACCATCAATCACTCATCAGAAACCAATTCGGGGTTTCTAAGAGTCAGAACTGACTCCTTGGCACTTAACAGCAATCAGTTTTCTAAGGATCCCTGGTGGCATGCGGTTAGTAGACCCTATGAATCGAGATCCACTGACACAGTAGGGTTTTGTTTCAGTTAGTTGGTTTTCTGGTAGCACTGTGGATTAAGAGTTGGGATCCTAACCACAAGGTTAGGGGATCAAATACACCAGCCTCCCACAGCAGAAAGGTGAAGCTGTCTACTGTAAAGATTCATAGCTTCCAAAACCCAGTATAGAGTTTCCAAGGAGCAACTGGTGAGCTTGAACCGCCAACCTTGCAATTCAAACCGACTTTGCAGTCCAGCGCATAAACCCATATTGCCACACTCGAATGTATTCCATTATTTTAAGTTAGACAGTGAAAAGGACTAGAAGCATGGGGAGAGAAAACTAGATCAAAAGGCATCCCAGAGTAAATTTATCCTTATACTTGTACATAGGAGCCCTGGTAGCTCAGTGATTAAGCTTTTGGGTCAGTGGTTCTAACCCAACAGTCACTCTATGAGAGAAAGGCTTTACCATCTTCTTCCATAAAAATCACAGCCCTGAAAACCTATGGGCAGTTCCACTCTGTCTTACAGTTATTATGGCCTAGCATCTACCCAACATACAACAACAAGGAGACCCATAAAAGAAAAGGCACACTAACATAATATGTTCACTTCCAACATTGCATCACTCCTGTTCTGATGATTTCTCAAAGGTGTTTACTTAAGTAGATGGATTATAATCAAACTTTTAATTTTTTGTTTCCCAGGTTAATCTTGATTTCCACACCAAAGAAATTATTACAAAGACCATCGCCCAACCCACCCTCCACAGTTTTGATGCTGCACAAAGCAGAGTGTATCAGCTTATGGAACAAGATAGTTACACACGGTTTTTGAAATCTGACATCTATTTAGACTTGGCAGAAGGAAGGCCTCAGAGACCACCAAATATTAGAAGACGATCACGCTCATTCACCTGCAATGAATTCCAAGACATAAAGTCAGATGTTGCCGTTTGGTTCTAAAATAGCTTCATCTGGCTCATTTTGATGGCAAACTCCTAAATTGACCTCAAAGATATAGAATGTTTATGCTAACAAATAGGTACATCCTTTGAACTAAAATACAGCATATAAAAATACTTTAAATTTGTATACCAAAACATTAATACATTTAAACACAAAGTATCTGTAAATACATTCTATAAAACTTTTCATTTGTACTGTTTACAACAAAATCAGAACAACTAGTGACCTTAACTAAAAGCCAGTAAATAAATAATGTTTTTATAAGTTAAATAAAGGTTAAGATTTTTAATAATGGCTCTATAGGATAAGCACTGGACTGCAAACCACAAATTTGGCAGTTCTAGCCCAGTTACTATGTGGGAGAAAGATGAGACTTTCTTCTCCTACAAAGATTTAAAACCCTTAGAAGTCTATATAAGGTCTATATGAGTTGGAACCAACTCAATGACACTTAGCAGCAACAAGTTTTACAAACGTTTTAAGTCTGACCCTATATCTAGTTTGAATTGTTTTCTATATATAAACAAATAACTTTCAGATATCTATATTTTCAAACAGCATTTGGCACAATGATGAAGACTCTAAGTTACTAAGGATGTAAATATGCTCCATATCTCACAATGAGAGGATCAACATTCATGCCTTGGTTACTACTCTGGCTCAAGAATAAAAATCTATCACCACTACCAATAGTAACTTTGGGAAAGAACACATTAATCTCTAGAAAACTCTAAGATTAAATAACCAAGGTTGATAATGATAATGGGATCTACATTTGTACTCATGACTATGGACTTATCCAGTTACACAAAACATAACTTTGCTGGTTACAGACACATGACCAGATCATACACAGTTCCAGATTTGAGGCTGAATGGAGCATCTTGTTACCAGTTAACAGCACTTGTTATTAAAATATGGGGTCCGTCAATAGCTTGGGAGATCACTAAAGAGGGGTTATCCTAAGAGCAATCAGGCTTGATTTTGTACTTTTAGAGTCGAGGAATATATTAATAATGAAGGAAAATGAAGAAACAAGAAGTTTGAAGTCCTTGAGATTTATGTATATACCACCTTTTTTTTTTCTTTTTCTTCCTGTAGTATATTCTTCCAACATTCCTGTAGAATCATCTAATACTGTTATTTAAGTAAGAATTGAACTAACAAGTATATAAATCCTCTGTTTTTAGGTAAATATTTCATTGTAGATGTGTGTTGTTTGGTCTGTCAATGTCCGTATGTAAAGATGTCGTATATTTGGCTTTGATAAATGTAATTTTATTTGAACTTTAAAATATAAAAACTTTAGATCATCTGTAGAAATAATCATTTGAATTTCTTCATTTATATTGTTAATGTTTATTTGATTACTGAATACTTTCACTGATTATTATTCTATATGATATTAAATTGTACATGTATGTTTTTCCTTATTTTGGTGTGATACTGGAATGTTGTGTGCTATCAAGTCTATTGTGATTCATACTGATCCTTTATGACATAGCAGAGCTGCCACATATGGCTTCTTAGGTATAGTCTTTAAGGAACCCTGGTAGCATAATGATTAAGCACTCAATTGCTAGAGCAAAGGTTGACAGTTTGAACCCACTTATGGGAGAAAAGATTAAAGCCTAGAAAACCCTATAGAATAGGCTTATTCCATCAGTTTGAACCACTGTGCATTGGAAATAAAATCAATAGCACTCAAAATAACAACAGCAGTCATTCTAGAAGAAGTTCTGGGGGCACAGTGTCCCAAGCAGTTCTGCTAATCAAAAGGTTGTTGATTTGAGCATACTAGCTGATACACAGGAGAAAGTTGTGGCAATCCGATTCCATAAGGCAGTGCTCCTATGCCATGGTTTGCTGTGGGTTGGAAAAGATTCATCAATGCGTTTGAGTTTGGAGGGTAACCTTTTTGTGAGTAGATTCCCCATGTCCTTTTTCTATTCTTTCCCTTACTGAGAAGCTAGTGTATTGGAACTTATCAATTAACCTTTAAGTTGGCAGTCAAATGCTTAAACATTGTGCCACCAATTTCAATTCACATAGAAATTATTTGAGGCATTGCATAATTGGCCTTATTGTTAAATCAATTTTTCTATATTGTTAGGAATATGAAACAAAGCATTGTGCATTTCAAAGATCAACTAAGGAAAAGTTTTTCCATTTTTTCTTTGCTAATTAAAGTTTCTTTTCCTGTGATAGTCGCTCCAGAAATATGAGCTCATCAGAAAAAGTATGGGTTGATTTTAATAGCATTGCTCAAGAATTATAAATATTTATTATTTAGCTTCACCACCAATGGTATTTTTCACAAGCAGTCAGTTTCTTGCTTATATTATTAAATATCCAATAAGAAACTTCAGAAACATAGCAGTGTGTTTTGATGAATTTGCCTAACTTCAAGGAGTCTGCAATCTGTTGAGTGATAAGGTAGAAAAGCAAAGGAACCAAATTTTAAAATGGACAAATAATACAAAATCAAAAACCAAATCCATTGCCTTTAAATCTGTTCTGATGCATAGTGATCCTTTAAGACAGTATAGAATTACCCTATATTTCTAATCTGTAATCTTCACAGCAGTAGATTAGCACATCTTTTTACCATGGAGCAACTAGTGAATTCAAACTGCAGACAATTAGGTTATCAGCTGAGTGCTTTACCACTGAACCACTAGGGCTCCATAAGTGACATGTGATGCAAAAATGCATAGACAGGACTGAATGCAAAAGAAATAGCTTTCATGATTTGAGAAGCCAAAGCATGAGCTCTAGAACTGATGCTTAGAAATTTAAAAACATTTTAAAAGGCCTTAACATTCACATTTTTTAAAAATAAGTCATCAGGATTTTTACTGTTGAATCTTCTCTGGTGTGGCGCTCTAGGATAAGCACTGGCCCTCAAGGTTGGTTTGAACAGCAAGGTTGACTGTTCAAACTCGCTCCTTGGAAACCTTATAGAGAATCACTATAAATTATACCTGACTCAACGGAATTTAACAACAACAACAAATCTGCTTTCTGGTGTGTACTGTCAACGATTCTAAGTAAATCTTCTGATATTCTGTAAATCTGCTCTTAATTAGTGGTAAAGGAGGAAAATAGCCACATAGGTGTGACTAATGAAGGGAGACTTCAGACTAAAAACTAATATGGGGTATTTATCTTAGAATAGGAAATAATTTATAGAAAACTAAGAAAAATACATGAAGGGAAGAAGTCAGAGGAAATCAAATTTGTTTTTCTTTCTGACTAGTTAAACATATAGTAACAGTATGTCTTTAAAGTACTGGATAATAAAATTAAATTGTTGTTGTTGTTAAGTGCCATCAAGTTGGTTCCAACTCATAGCGACCATGTATAGTGTCTCCAAGGAGCAGCTAGTGGGTTTGAACTGGCTACCTTGTGGTTAGAAGTCCAGTGCTTATCCAGATTAGGTAATTTGGGGTTTCCTGAAGCATAAGCATATTTCAACAAAAAAAA
>NW_006408527.1:37007859-37015424 GCF_000296735.1 Chrysochloris asiatica | reverse complement strand
GCACTTGGAGGAAAGACAGTTCAAACTCACCAACTGCTCCTTGGAACCCTATACTAAGGTCACTATGAATTAGAATCAACCAGGCGGCACTTAACAACAACAAGTATGTTGAGAAAGTTTAGATTTTCTCAACTTAAATATTCTGAAGTTCGGTTTACACATACACACACACATATCATTGAGATCACACATTTGCAGTGCTCATCTGATGATACAAAAGGATGTATCATAGAAAAATGAAAAGTTATGATAATCTGAACTATACTTGCTAATAACACATCATTGTTTTAATAAAGTATATAGTAGGCAGCAAAGAGAAATCAGGTTGAATTCTACTCGTGATTTGGAGACAAATAAAAATCATATGTGAGGAACATAAACTGGATGATAAAAGTGACCTCTAATTTTGCAATCCAGAAATAGTCATTTTAAACACATGTATATTTCATTCTAATATTTTAAAAGTCTATTCAAAAGTTTCAATCATCAGATAATTAATTATTAATATTAACACTACTTATCAAAGAATTGTGTCCACTGATTACAAAAAATACATTTCAAAAATAATGTTTGCAAAAATAATTCCTTTAATTTAAAATATAACTTCTGATAGCAATGGGAACAAAAGCCATGAAAATATTAATAGAACATAACTGAACTTCAAATCTGACAGTGATAATATTTTTTAGACAAATCCTAGATTAAAAAAAAAAAAGAAAACCTAATTTTTAGATTACAAACGGTATTAAAATAAAGTATGAGGATGTATAAAGGAAGATCAAAAGCAGAAGACAGACATAAAGTAATTAGCCATTAAGGATTAGCTTCTAAAGGTCCATATTTTGTTGCAAATAAAGCACATTATGGAACGTTGTTGAATAAGAAAAGAATAGAAAGATGTGGAGTTCTTTATTCAAAGCATGACATTTTTGATACAAGAAATCCCGTTCAGTATTGGAAACCTTCATTTCACAATCCACAGATTTCATACATTTTCTTCCACTGGTATGAAAAACTGATTTAGAGATCATGTTCTACCAACTCCTAACATGTTGCAGAAAGAGATAATGCAGTGCCTAGAAAAACTGGGAATGTCAATGAGGAAACAATTTGAGTGAAAATGTAACTTAGATATCAGCTACTGTCATTTATTCACTCATCTAATCAACAATAAAAAAACTAGTGCTTTCTAAGTGTCAATATTCTCTTTTAGTAAAAGCAGTGTTATGCCAACATGCTAAATAAACCATTCTCGCAAAATGTCATCTCTTTTCCTTTATGCAAAATTAACATTAATCAAAACTCATAAGACTGGATTATTTTCTTGAAATTTAATTTTTTGCTGATATTATATGTAAGTTCGTTAGTGAATATACAGATACATAAATGTTTGAAATAAATGTAGACTATATTAAAATCATTTATTTTAATGCCACTTTATTTTTCAAGTGCTAAAGAAACTGTAGTTTCCTTGACAAGTAATCTTTGGAGCAGTAAGACTTCAAATTTTATTTAAGAAAATAAATTAAGTCAATTAATTGTTTTTGCATGGATATAAATTTATTGTTGTTTTTCTTAAATGTCATCTAGTTGGTCCCAACTCATAACAACTCTGTATAGGGTTTCTGAGGAGTGCTGGTGGATGTGAACTGCTGACTTTGTGGATCACAGTCCAGTGCTGATTCTACAGTGCCACACTAGGAATCCATTTATTAGTCATATTTTATAACACCAAAATTTTAGTCATATATGCAAATATCCTATGTATCTGATTAAAGATTTTCAGATTTCTGGAAGCACTTAGATACTTAATATGCTTCATATTAAAAGTGCATATTTACTTTTACAAATCCTCAAATGAAAAATCCTAAATTTAAATATCTCTGTTTTTGGCTTTTGTAATGAGGATATATGTTGTATATTAAATGAGTTGATCTCTCAATGTTTCTAATAGAAGCCTTGGTGTGATACTTGTGTATAAGTAGTCTGCTAACCTAAACGTCACCAATCGCTCCTTGGAAACCCTATACAGGGCCGCTATGAGTCAGAAGTGACTCAATAGTATTTAACAACAACACTTCCATTTTAGACATACTCACTCCTTACTTTTTTACATGGTTAGGTCCCTAGTGTGGCACTATAGGATATGCATTGTACTGCAAACAACAAGGCTAGTGGTTCAAACCCACCAGCTGCTCCTCAGAAATCCTATATTGCTGTTGTTAAGTGCCATTATGTTGGTTCCAACTCATAGCAACCCTGTATAGGATTGGAGTGCCTGATGGGTTTGGACCACCAACCTGGCAGTTCAAACTGACTTTAAAGTCCAGTGCTTATCATACAGCACAATACCAGGACCCTATACAGGCTTGCTATGAATTGGAACCGACTCAACAGCACTTAACAACAAGAAACTTTAAGTACCAGTATGTTAGGTGAAAATCAGTGTTATATGAAAACAGAAGATGATTACATCAGGTCACAAAATGGAGGATGACTGCATCATTACATAACTGCCAAATTATATAACTTTCATTGAGAATTATAATCCAGCAAGTTGACATGCAACCTAAATAATCACATCCAATGTTACTCTTGCCTAGCACCTCAACATCTGTCACTGCCAGATTTATGTCATTAATGCATAAAATAGATTTATTATTATTATTATTATACAATGGGATAGATAATAAATGAAAAACAGATATTTTGGGCTGAATAATTGTTTTACGATTTAATTATAGTTGCTAATTTAAGGTTTTGTTTTTTAAATAAAACCTATTTCTCCCATGTAATATTTTATTACTCTATGTACAGTAATACAATAAAAAGTACCTAATATGTGCTGGCTTTGAAGATCCTAATACATCTATAGAATAAGTGGAGCATGACTAATACTGATGAAAATTAATAATATACTGTATATTAAAGATTGACATTGTAATCTTCCCTTTCATATTATATCAATGAGAGAGAAAAGAAGTTTAAATATCAAATATGAAATCACAATAATACAAATGCAAGTCTTTAGTGAATATATATATATATTTTAGTTATCTAATCCTGCTACATAAAACAAAGGAGTATAAGAAATCAGAGTGGAACAATAAACCATAGAGAAGGTATTTTAGACTTTGACAAAAATATCAGGGAGAGTTTTCTGGGAGAAGCAGAGAATTAATTCCTATGAAGACTTCCACAACAATAACAAATTTTGTATGTGTCTTAATATGCTGTATATAGCTGACATCATAACCATTATTGCACCTGTTTTTATGTTTCATTTTACAGCCCTTCAAGTCAACAAGTTTGCCAGTTTTATTACTTGGTATACTCTGATTCTTTCTTCTATTTCTTTTAAAAGTGAAATTCAGAAAGAATCAATTGGGCCTTTCTTTTAATTTTCATTTTATTCCCTGTTCATATTCACATGCCTTTATAGATAAGCTTATTTTATATCTGTCTTCACTTTTCTAACCTAATTAGTATTTTTTGAGATTATTCTAAAATCTTTTTAAAGGTGTGTTCTCTTTAAATCTGGTTTACAAAAGAAAAGAAAATATAAATATAAAACCTATTTCTGATTATAAGACTAAACATTAATATGTGGATTTTTTTATTCCATACATATTGTTACTTTTAAAACACTTTAATATGAAAATTGAATCACGATGTTTAGATAAAGGAAGTAAAGTCCACATAATGTGATTTCAGAGTTTTGAAAATAGGATGCAGTGTGAATTTATAGTAAGTGTTTTACTGGGAATCCAAAGTTTCCCTAGGTTTGTGAATTTTAGTACATGGATGAGAAATTGTGAACAGAAAATACACAAGTCAAAGCTTTATTTTCCTCAGAAATCATCAGAACTCTTTTAAAGCACTCAGATAAAACAGAAAATAGTTTATGTCTAATAACATGCAAAATAAACACATATTTTTGTTGTTTGGGGTGTTTAACATATTTTTTTTGTTTGTTTTTGTGATATATGGATATATTATTGGAAATAGAAATGGAAGATTTTCAAATATTTACAAAATCTGAATGACTTTGCCTCAGAATGTTTCACCAATTTCAAGCAGCCTGAGGAAAATGTCAAATACGCCAGTATATGGTATGAAAAATATACTAATCTATTGAAAATATTGAGAGCTTTATCTACTACATCCCAATAAACATTGGTACTTCATTTTTGGTTTGAGAAAAATAAAATATTACATTGTTTAAAATTTTTGGATCAATTGTTACATTTTTATTTTAATATAATAGGACCAATGACCTGGGATGCTAATGCCTTTTCTTGAAACACAACAAGATAGATTAAGAGATATATTTTGAAAGAGATTTTCCTAAGTAGACTCATTCTACAATTAAATTTTTTTCAATGAAGTAAAAGTCAGCATGAGGGTATATGATAGTTAACTTGAATGAGATAGTACATGGAATATGAAAATAATATATGAAATATTCCTAATTCAAACTTTAAAATCCAAACTCAAGGCTAAAAAAAACAATTATTATAGGAAATGATTTAACAATTACAACATTTTTTTTCTTTGATAATGTCAAATATACTCTATTCAGAAGGAAATAAAGATATAATCCTGTTTTATAATCATAAACTCTAAGAATTGGTGATCCTTTGTGTTTCTTCTTTAATATGTTTACTGTTTATAGAAAATATTTATCAGGCTAATTTCTTTAAGCACTAGTACAGTGTTCTATTCAGTTCTATTTTTTAATTAATTTAAATTCATTTTTATATTTTTACTAATTATCTTTTATTTCTCTCCAAGTTTATACTAGCGTCTTTTAACCATGGCAACTAACACATTTCTTTAAAAGTTATCTTGCATGCTTACCTATTTGACCAGTACTGGAGGAATTACATTTTCAGTGACAATAGTGTCACCAAAATCTGTTACATTGTTATCTTAGAATCAAGTTATCTTAATAAATGTGTTATAGAACTGAAGTCTCTCTAAGGGTTCTCAACTGATTCCTACTATGTCATTGTTCCATTCTACTGTACAAAGTGTCGCTATGAGTTAGAATGAACTCAGTGGTACCTCACAACTCTTTAAATTACAGCAATTAATAATTTTCTTGATAAAGAAGTCAGAGCTTCTTCAAACCTAGTGAGCATGCTGAGTACTGGGTGATACAAATGGTTAACACCCTCAGTTGATAACCTAAAGATTTCATGTATGGATGCACTCAGAGGCTGCTCTGAGAGAAAGCCTCAGCAATTTATCTCCAAAAACTTAGTAACTGGAAATTTTATGGATTGCAGTTCTATTTTTCAAACACGTATGTGGTTACCATGAGTCAGAATTGACACCACAGTAACTAGTTACTAGATATACATATACACAACAAGGTAAGTAACAAAAATACTGCTCCTAGGGAAAGATGAAAGAGGGAAAAGAGCTGTGTTGGAATTCAGAGCAGACTGAATTCTGTCCCTACCCAGGAGAGGCAATGGAAGCAGTGAGTGGCAGGCAACATCCATCCATCATCACTACCACCTTCAACTCCTGTGGGCTCCATTGTGATGGAGAAAGCATGGTGGGTAAGAGGAATCCATCATGTGACATGCATCCCAATATTGGCTCTCACATAACACAGGCTTCACACAAATATCTGGTCTTATGAAGTTAACAATGTCAGTAGGTATATTGTCATTGTTTAGTGCCATTGAGTGGGTTACAACTCATAGTGACCCCGTAAAGGCTTTATGAGGAGTCGATAGAAGATTTGAACCCCTGACCTTGTGGTTAGCAGTTCAATGCTCATCCTATAGACCCACACTAGGACTACAATTGGTGAAAAGTCAATATACATATGGTATGTGAGTGTGTATATGTGTATCATTTCTTCTAACAGGCAGAATTCTTAGACGGAAAAAACAGATTCTCTCTCTAGTAGTACGTGATTATCACTCCAGTAGTAAACACCTTAAATAACCACCTAATCTTTAGTATAGACCAGAACATGTACATATGAAAGGATAGTCACTCCTAAGATTAAGTTATATTATATGGCAAATTGTGAAAGGTGAGCCACTCCAATAATTATGCTACAGTTATATATTTCGGTTTTAGTTGAGTAGGGAGAAATTTATTCTCACAGAAATTTGTTTCTTCTGGCTTGAAAGAAAGCCAGGTTTAAACCATCTATGGTGAACTATATAATATTCAGAGCATGTAATGTACAAAGTAAGAATCTAGAAAAACTGGAAATTGTAAAAAATTAAATGGAACAAACAGATAGGTATTGTCAATGCCTTCAATGCACCTTGGACTTCTTCCTTTATTATCATTGACTCTTGAGCATATGCTATAAGTCCACAAGAGCCAAAATATGACCTTGAACATATCCCACCTGAACTTAGAGATCAACTGAAGAACAGATCTGATGCATTAGATACTAAAAACAGAAGATCAGAAGAGTTGTAAGATGACATCAAGAACATCTTACAAGAAGAAAGCAAAAGCCATTAATGAGCAGAAATGGAATAATATTCGCCATTTTGAATCTGACAATCTATGGTTTACTATACCAGGAATGACAAAGTGAAGAGAAATGGTATCACATTCATTGTCAAAAAGAACATATTAAGATCCATCTCTTAGTACAATGCTGTCTGTGATAGGATGATATCCCTATGCCTATAAGGCAAAGCAGTTAACACCACTATTATTCAAATTTATGCACCAACCACTAAAGTCAGTAACGATGAAATTGAAGAATTCTACCCACTTCTTCTATCTGAAATTGAACAAACATGCACTCAAGTTGTATTGATAGTTATTGGTGATTGGACTGCATAGTTTGGAACAAAAAGGAAGGATCAGTCATTGGAAACTATGGCCCTGATAATAGAAATAAATGATGCTAGATATCACAAGATAGAATTTTGAAAGACCAATGACTTGTTCATTGCAAATACTTTCTTTAAACAATATAAAAGATGACTAGACACATGGACCTCACCAGATGGAATACACAGAAATCAAATTGACTGTATATGTGGAAAGAGAAGATGGGAAAGCGCCATATCATCATCCAAAACAAGATTGGAGCCAGACTAAGGAAGGAACAGACCATCAATTGGTTATATGCAAGTTCAGGCTGAAGCTGAAGAAAATAAAAACAAGTCCATGAGAACCAAAATACGACCTTTAACATATCCCACCTGAATTTAGAAATCATCTGAAGAACAGATTTGATGCATTAGACACTAAAGATGGAATACTAGAAGAGTTGTTGGATGGCATTGAAATGCTCATATAAGACATAAGCAAAAGGTCATTAAGAAGACAAGAAATAAATAAAAGATCAAAATGACTTGAGTAGACTCTGAAATAGTCAAATATTCAGAATAGACTCTGAAACTTGTTCTCCAATGTAGAGATGTTAAAGCAAATGGAAGAAATGAAGAAGTAAAAGAGCAGAACAGAAAATTTTATGGTCAAATTTATGGTGCAAAGACCTGTAGTAAGAAAGCCAAAATGTTCAGCATTTTGTAAGCTGAGGGAACTGAAGAAAAAATTCAAGCCTCAAC
>NW_006408527.1:36987746-37007470 GCF_000296735.1 Chrysochloris asiatica | reverse complement strand
CAAAATACTGAATGATGGAGAAAGCATCAAAAGAAGTTGGAAGAAATGCACAGAGTTACTGGGCCAAAAAGAAACGGTTGATGTTCAACACTTTTAAGAGGTAGGTAGCATACGATCAAGAGCCAATAATACTGAAGGAAGAAGTCCAAGGTACGTTGAAACAATTGGCAAATAACAAAGCACTGAAATTGATGGAATACAAATTGAAATCTTTCAAGAAAATGAAGTGGCACTGGAGGTACTCACTCATCTATGCCAAGAAATTTGGAAGACAACTACCTGGCCAGCTGACTGGAAGAGATCCATATTTTTGTCTATTCCAAAGAAAGGTTACCCAGTAGAATGCAGAAATCATTGGACAATATCATTAACATTGTATGTAAGTAAAATTTTGCTAAATATAACACAAAAAATGGCTGCAACCATGCATAGACAGAGACCTTCCAGAGGTTTAAGCTGGATTCAGTAGAGGACATGAAACAACGGACAACATTGCTAACATCAGATAGATCTTGTTTAAAAACAAAAAACACCAGAAAAGATGTTTTACCTGTGCTATATTCACAATGCAAACGTTTTCAATTGTGTGGATTTCAGTTGTGTGGACAAGCTGTTGACAACATTGTGGATAATGAGTATTCCAAAACACTTCATTGTGATCGTGAAGAACCGGCACATAGACCAAAAGGTAGTTGTGCAAAAAAAAAGGGGGGAACACCAAATGGATTAAAATTAGGAAAGGTGTACACCAGAGTTGTTATCTTTTACCATACTTATACTTATTTAATCTGTATGCAGAGTAAATAATCTGAGAAACTGGGTTATGTGAAGAAAAATGAGGCATCAGGATTAGAGGAGGACTCATTAACAACCTGCGATATGCAAATAATACAAACTTGCTTGCTGAAAATGAAGAGGATTTAAAATACTTACTGATGAAGATCAAAGACCATAGCCTTTCGTATGGGTTGAACCTCAATGTAAAGAAAGCAAAAATCCTCACCACTGGAACAATAAACAACATATAAATGAAAAAAGATTGAAGTTATCAAATATTTCATTTTGCTCATATCTATCATCAACACTCATGGAAGCAGCAGTCAAGAAAAAAACGACGTATTCGATTAGGAAAATCTGCTGCACTAGACCTTTGTAAAGTGTTGAAAAGCAAAGATGTCAGTTTGAAGACTAAGGTGTGCCTGATCTAAGTCATAGTATTTTCAATAACCTCATAGGCATGCGAAAGTTGGACAGTGAATAAAGAAGACTATAGAAGAATTGATGCATTTGAGTTATGGTGTTGGCGGAGAATGCTAACAGTAGATATTTCCAAAAGAACAAACAAATCAGTGTTGGAAGTACAGCCAGAATTCTCCTTGGAAACCAAGATGGCAAGACTTCGTCTCTCATACTTCGGACGTATTACCAGGAGGGACCAGTCACAGAATATCATGTTTGATAAAGTAGAGTGTCAGAGAATAAGAAGGAGACCCCAATGAAATGGATTGGCAAAGTGGTGGCAACAATGAACTCAGGTGTAGTAATGACTGTGAGGTTGGCCCAGGACAAGGCAGTGTTTCCTTCTGTTGTGTATCGAGTTGCTTTGAGTTAGTATCAACTCGATGGCAGCTAACAACAACAACAATGATGATGATCGTGTACCAAGGAATTCTGGGGGACTTTAGTAGCTATGTGCAGTCCCCAACTGACAGCTAAGAACTCAGGTCCTCCATCAAATAGTCACAAGGAAATGAGTTCTATCACTGATAAGCTTGAAAATTACCCCTATCTCCAATGAAAAATGCATTGTAGGCCTACACCTTGATTTTAGCCTTATGATACCTTGTGCAGGGAACCCACTTGAGTCCTATCCAGAATGCTGACCTATGGAAACTGTGAGATAATCAATGAATATTAAATTAAGCTGTTAAATTTGTGATACTTTATTATACGGCCATAGGAAACTAACAAATATCTATAAACTTTCAAATCCTTTATCTGTACCTACCTTATTACATTTATGTTATTACCATGTGCTATCAATTAATCTCTTGAATATTTATTAAAAAACTAATATATACAACACACATATAATATATGCTGATGATACACTGATGGATAAATTAGATATGACTGCCTACTCTTTTTAAAATGTTACATTCCAAATTGATCAAAGGCATCAGATGCTTTTAGGCCAGTGCAAAGTTCAATGGGACCATTGATCTGAATATAAACTTGAAGCAGACAAAAGTAGCAATAGATTTTTTTGGCTATTTATCCAATGTTAGGTCATTTATTCCCACAGAGAAAATTCTTTTTACAATGACATTTTTAGAGAAGGAGATTTGTTTCATTTTTCACAGAGTTACTGTGAAGCAGCAAAAAGACATAAAAAAGCACTTTAAATCTTTTGAAGGAAGCACACTTTACAAATACAAAGAAGAACTGTATTAGCAAAAGGCATTTTAATGATTTTATTTATAGAATTACCCTTCACAAAATAAATTGCCATAATGTCTTATTTAAGAACAAACATAGTTTTAGTTATCTTATCAGATGTAATATTGTCCTTCATCTTTTTAACATGCTAGATTACGATTAGTATTAGATATGAATGATAAATGACATAATTTTAAAAGCATCATCTTATTTTCATTCCCATAAGTGGCAGACTCATAGTTGATTATGGTCTCATAACTTAAAGTACTATAATAAATTAAAATACAACCTATATGTGTGGCACTGGGGGCTAATTGCTGGACAGCAAAGTCAATTTGAACCACAAGGTCAGAGGTTCAAAATTACCAGCTGTTCTTTGGAAACCCTATACAGGGTTGCTATGGGTCAGATCCGACTTGAAGGCACTTAATAACAACAACAATATTTGATATTATCTTTCATACTCAGATTTAGAATACAGAAGACAAATGTCAGACTGAAGTACTGAAACCTAATAACATCTACTGAAAATATTTTGTTGTTGTTGTTAAGTGTCATAAGTCGTCTCCGACCCATAACAACCCTATATAGGGATTCCTAGGAACAGCTGGAGAGTTTGAACCACTGAACTTGCAATTAAAACTGACCTTATCCTACGGCACCTTTAAACCTCATCCTACAGCATGTTTCCAGAACTCTAGAAACCTACAGCACAAGGTATTAATTACCAAGTTGTCTGCCATCCAAATACTAACCAGGCCTAACCCTGCTAAATTCCCGAGATCATCAAGATCAGGCACATTCAGGATGGCATGTTGCTTTACCATTTACTCCCATAGGTCTCTAAAAGACACCACTGAAATTTTATTTCCAATTGCTTCTGTCATATGTAAGCATACTAGTAGGCAAAACCCTTATGCTATGTTACAATTTTAGATAGAAAAGACACTACAAATAAAGTAAGAATGGACCCACATCTTTCTAAAACATGCAATAAAATTTGACCATAACTTTATTTGAAAGGGAGTTTGAGGAAATAATTTGTCTTTCACATCACACATGTACACACCCATCTGGCTTCAACTTGGAGCAGAATGATAAAATGCCAATAAGAAGCTAAGGTTGCTGGTATGGAGTCAAACTAAAACAGAGAGCAATTATATTTCTAGAAAATTCTAATGCCATTATGATTTTTAGACTAAGGCATAATAAAACTTTATACGCGGCTTACATAACACCTCTTATTGATTCTTCAGTGAATGTTAACACTTTGAAGAATGACCTCTGAAAACAAATATGGTGGTGGTTATATGCCGTGGAGTCAGTTCCGACTCATAGCGACCCTGTACAGGGTTTCCAAGGCTGTAAATCTTTACAGAAGCAGAAAGCCTCATCTTTCTCCTGTGTTAACAGCTGGTAGTTTAAACTGCTGACCATGTGGTTCGCAGCCCGATTTGTAACCACTACGCAATGTTTAAAACACATATTAATTTAGAAAGCAAATATATTTTATGCAAAGACTTATGTTTCCTCTAGCCTTTCTCAATATTGTCCTTCTCTTGCTTGTAACCAAAATCACTCCCAGCCCACTTGTTGTTAAGTGCCATTGAGTCAGTTCCAATTCATAGCAACCCTGGATAGAGTTTTCAAGGCTGTACACATTTGCAGGAGCAGAACGCCTTGTCATTCCCCTATCCCAGCTCCCTTGTTGTTCAATGCTGTTGAGTCAGTTCGGACTAATAGTAATTCTGTATATGGTTTCCAAGGGTCAGGTTTGAACCTTCATCTTTTTGGTTAGCAGCTTAGTGCTTATGCTACAGCACCACAACAAAACTCATCTTTCTCCCATTTCAGTCCACTAGAAGACACTTATTAAAAGACGATGGATGGAGGAGAATGCATTGGCGGGATGAAAGTAAATAAATTCTTCTAAGGTTAATCTTCCAAAATCTCATAGCTGGTCAAAAAGATATATACAATTGTGATGCAGTTGATTCTGAGACAGAGCTACTCTAAAGTAGAGTAGAACAACTGTTCCATAGTGTTTCCAAGACTAATCTTAGAATGAAGGATATCATTGCTGATATCAAATGAATCTTAGCTGAAAGCAGAGGATACCAGAAAGATATTTATTTGTGTTTTTACTATGCAAAGACTTTCAACTGTGTGGACATAAGAAACTACGCATAACATTAGAAAGAAAGGGGATTCCAGAACATTAAATGTGATCCTGAGGAGCCTGTACAGAGACCAAGAGGCAGTCATTAGTAAAGAATAAGGGAATACTGAATGGTTCAAAATAACAAAATGTATGTATCAGGGTTGTATCTTTTTCAACCTTCTTTATTCAACCTTTATGCTGAGAAAACAATCCAAGAAACTGGATTATATGAAGAATAATGTGGCAACAGGTTTGAAGGCTCATTAACAACCTGTGATATGCAGATGATACAACCTTGCTTACTAGAAGTGAAGATGGCTTGAAATACTTACTGATCAGGATCAAAGACTACAGCCTTTAGAATGCATTGCACTTCAGTATAAAGAAAACGAAAATCCTCACAACTGAGTCAACAAATAACATGATGATAAATGGAGAAAAGACTGATATTGTCAAAGATTTCATTTAGCTTGGATCCACAATCAACACTCATGGAAGCAGCAGCCAATAAATCAAGCAAAGTTTTGCATTAGATAAATGTGCTGCAAATTACCTTTTTTTTAAAGTGTTAAAGAGCAAACATGTCAGTTTGAGGACTAAATTCCACCTGAACCAAAACACAATATTTTCAATCACCTAATCTGCATGTGAAGGTTGGACAATGAATAAGGAAGACTATAGAAGAATGATTGCATTTGGATTATGGTGTTGGCAAAGAATATTGAAAGTATGATGGACTGCTAGAACAAACAAACCTGTCATGGAAGAAATAAAGCCGGAATGATCCATAGAAGCAAGAATTGCAAGACTTCATCTCTGGGACTTAGGGCATGTTGTAAGGAAGAAACAGCCCCTGGTGAAGGACACCATGCTTGGTTAAGTGGAGTATCAACAAAAATAGGAAAACTTTCAAAGAGATGGATTGGCACAGTGACATAAACAACAATTCTGAGGATGGTACAGGACTGAGCAGTGTTTTGTACTGTTGCACATAGGGTGTTAAGAGTTTGGAATGACTCAACAGCATTTAATAAGAGTTGTTATAGAAGGAGCCCTGGTTGTACATTGATCTGCTAACTGAATGGTCAGTGGTTCAAAACTACCAGCAATTTCACAGGATAAAGATCTGTCTGCTTCCATAAAGTTTACCATATTGGAAACACAAAAGAGCTGTTCTACTCTGTCCAATGGTGGTTGGTGGTTATGTGCCATGGAGTCGGTTCAGATTCATAGTGACCCCATACAGGGTTTCTGAGGCTGTAAATATTTATGGGAGTAGAAAGCCTTACCTTTCTCCTGTGGAACAACTGGTAGTTTTGAACTGCTGACCTTGTGGTTTGCAGCCCAATTCATAACCACTATGCTACCAAAGCTCCTTTGTCCAACAGAGTCACTCTAAGTTGGAATATACACTTGATGAAAGTGAGTTTGATATTTTGAATCTTTACAGAAGCCAATTACTACATCGTTTTCCCTCTGAGCAGTTGGTGGATTTGAATATTTGACCTATTGGTATTTTCATGAAATTTTACGTTTCTTCAAGATTTGGACAAAGACTGGAAAAATAAAAGAAATATGTCAAAATACAAAAAATACAAAATACCAGATATGGCTTGTAGTTATTCAGATCCATATTTTATGCTATTGTTGTTGTTGTGAAGTGCTGTTGTTAAATATCAGTTCCAACTCAATGACCCTGTATAAGGTTTCTAAGCAGTGACTAGTGGATTTGGACATCTGACCTTGCAGTTAGCAGTCCAGTACTTGTCCCACAGCACCACACCAGGAAACCTTGTCCTGTACTAACAAAAAACAAAAATTAAACCCACTGTCATGTAGTCAGTTCTGAATCATGAGCCTTTGAGTCAGCTCTGACTTATAGTGATGCCATGCACAATAAAATGAAATACTGCCCATTCCTGTGTCGTCCTCAAATTTTTTATGCTTGAGAACATTTTTGCAGCCATTGGATCAATCCATCTTCTTGTGGGTCATCCTCTTTTTCAGTGACCCTCTAACAAGTGCGATAGTTAAGATTTTGTTTCACCTTCACTGATCAGGATTCTTAGTAGCTTGGCACTTGACTTGTAGTTATCTTCCATGATGAGATTGAATCTACATTAATTAGCTCTATGATGAGGCCTGCTATAAGAAGTCAATCAATTGAAAGGAATTTTCCTCAGGGGTCTGGCCTGCTTCCTAGATACTCTGGTAAAGCTTGCTGGCTCTTTGCTGGGTCTAGCTGTTGCATCTGGCTTGTACTCTGACCTCCAAGACTTTGGATTTGATCCATGGCCTACTCTAGTACCTACCAATCCTAGAAGTCATCAGCAGCCTTCACTCTTATCTCCAGATCTGTCAGCTTGCCTGCCATCCGACCTGCCAATTTTGACTCCTCAGCCCTGCATCCAACAGCTGCCTTCTAACCTAGTGATTTAGGACTGACCATCTTTACTTCTGTGAGATTCTTTCTCTTGATATAAATCTCTCTTTAAATATGTATATTTAACCTAGCCTAACACCAAGCATGATGTCCTTTTCGAGAGACTGGTTCTTCCTGATAACATGTCCAAAGCACAAAGACAAAGTCTCAACATCCTCTCTTCTAAGAAGCATTCTGGCTGAACATCCTACAAGTTTGTTTTTTAAGCAGTCCATGGTAACATCAATATTTTTCACAAGTATCATAATTAAAATGCATCAATTTTTCTCTAGTCTTCCTTATTCACTGTCCAGAATTCGCATTTATAATAGATGATTTAAATAACATGGCTTAGGTCAAGGAGTAGCTGGCTGGTGAACTTGAGCTGCTGAACTTGTGGGAATAGTCCTGTGTTTTAGCTCACAGCATCACACTGGAGTCTGCATCCAGTATTGTTGTTGTTAAGTGCCATGAAGTCAGTTCTCACCCATAGCAACCCTGTGGAGGGTTTCCGAGGAGTGACTGGTGAGCTTGAAGTGCAGAGATTGCAGTTCAAACGGACTTTGCAATCTAGCACATTAACCCACAGTGCCACAACAGGACTCTGTGCATCCAGTATAGAGCCTCATCTCTAGTGCTGCTGCTGCTGTGTGTCACTGAGTCAGTTCTAGCTCATGGAGATCCTATATATATAGGATTTCTGAAGCTATAAATCTTTATGGAAGCAGAAAGCCTTCAGTATTGTTGTTGTTAAATGCCATCAAATTGGTTTCCACTCAAAGTGACCCTATATAAGATTTCTGAGGAGTGGCTAGTGGATTTGAACCACCACCCTGCCATTCAAATCCACCTTTCAGTCCAGTGCTTAACCTACAGTGCCATACCAGGACTCCTCATACATAGAAGATATTGAAAAATTGCTGTTGTAATAAATGAATGGATGAATGATTAGAAAAGCAGACACTGAATTATTGAAGACTTAACTCAAAAACTATTTTAAATAGTTTCCTCAGATTTAACTACTCTAAGATGATAGTGATTGAAAGAGACAAGTCAGATCTAAACTCAAGAGATTTTCAATGACAGTATCTCCTATTACTTTCTTATCTGAGCTACAATTAAAAAACACAAAGTTTAAAATATTTAAAGCTATTATTATACCAGTGATAAATTAGTAGTCATAAAGTTGACTCTGATTAATGATGACATCATGTGTGTAAACGTTAAATTGTGTTCTATAGGGTTTTCAGTGGCTGATTTTTCAAAGCAAATTGCCAGACATCTCTTCCCAGTTACCTGCAGGAAGACTCAAACCAAAACCTTTTGATAACAACCAAGTTTGTTAACCATTTGCATCCCCTAGGGACTTCATACCATTGATGAAGAGGATATTTAGGGTTTCAAATTGAAACCGTGAATTTTGTCTAAAACGTTTTTAGTTTAGAGTAAATTAAAACTCCATAAAAATGTACCCAAAACTTCAGAAAAAAAAAAAAAAGTAGTAGTTAATTCCATATGCATTGTCATATACCAGACACAACATATTTTGTTTTTGAAACTTTTGTAATGTGGAGGTGTCTGATATTCTCATTTGTATTCTGCCCAAACAGCTGCCATTCTCCACCTGCTGTGCAAAGCCCACTCATACTTTTAAAAGCTCTGAGAATTATATATAAATGCTTCTTCCAAATCAGTTAACCATACTTCAAATGTCACTCACACCTTTGCTTGGCAGTCAAGAAAAGTATCAGTGTGAGAAGATAAATAACAGTAAGCTTAATTTTTTACTCCCACCAAATCTACCAATTCTTTTACAAACTTAAATAAACTATATTTAATTATGCTGAAAAGTTAGAGAGGAAAATGGGTCCAAGAAGAAAATGGGTACAGGAAGATGCTTATACTTATTTTTTATAGCCATTTTTGCCTAGATGTCAAGTTGTTAATCCACATAAGAAGACTATATTTTCAGGAAAGATGTCCATTAGAAGGTTGAGGATCTCTTGTTAACAGTTTTACAATCCATATAATTTTATATTTATACCCTTAAAAACACCTGGACACTGTGCACTTCTGCAACATTATCTCATCAGAGACAACCCAGAGTTGTTATCGTTAGGTGCTATCAAGTCATTTCAACTCATAACGACCTTATACACAAAAGAATAAAACAATGCCAAGCGCTGTGCTGACTTTACAATCCTTATACTTAAGCCAATTGATGCTGCTACTGTCCCAATACTCCTCTTTTTTCACTGATCCTCCACTTTACCAAGCATGATGTCCTTATCTAGGGATGGGTCCCTCCTGATAATATGTCCAAAGTATTAGGAACAAAGTCTAGCTATGCTGGCTTCTATGGAGTATTCTCGCCATTTTAGCTTACACTGTTGTCTTAGACCTGGGATAGACTATGGTTGTTCAGCTCTGGGTTTTCATTGGTTATAATGTTATCAGTCTTCTCTAAGGAATAGTATTAGTGTATGTTTTTTGTAACACAAAGGAAAGCCTTTAATTTTTATAGCTGTGACATTAGAACCTCTTAAAGAGACTTAAAGCCTTCAAGATAAAAAAAGAGTAAGACGTGGCTGAATCAAGAGGTTTGGTGTAGAATTAACAGTGACAATTTATATTAACTGTAGCTAACATGTCTGTGCAAATATTGCATTTTTCAAGGGTAAGCTTGCCACTTGAACTTTCTTAAGGAATTTGGGCAAGAGCAGGATGGCCAATATACAAGTAGCTCACTTGGCTTCATTGTACCAACATAATACATAGTTTTCTGTCAATTCTCCTATAAATATAGCAGCCTGTTTGCAATTTGTGCAATTCATATAAGCCCATCTCCTTACATGACTCAGGAGAGTTGTAACACTATATGAATAATGAGGAAATTTCAAAGGAGGGTATTTCCTAGAATTTCAGTTTTTAGAAATTCATATATCTGTCCTTACTATTTCTAATGTTCTACTTGCACAAACATTGACTCATTCCACCACAAAATTTTATGTGGTTGTCAAAGGTACTGTGAATACATTAAATCAGTTAAGTCCTGCCAAAGGAAAAAAATAATATCCATGAAGAGAATTAATTCTAAAAAGTAATTTCCTAGTGAACAAACTAATTACTTTTACAATATCAAAGAAAGTAATATACTGTTCTATTTCAAATATGCTAAACAGTCAGCAAAAAAAATGAAGATTTAATATTGTTTCAATCAAATATTTATTTTTTAGCCAAGAGCAAATAATTTCAGTCATAAAAAATATGATAGAAATGGCAAAAAACAAAAAGAAAAATACAAAAGCAACAGGATCACATATACTTATATAACAAAGGTTGGAGCATCATCTGCCTCCACAATTAAGATGGTTGCGGTTAATGTTTTATTTCTGCCGTCTTTTGTCTATGCAGCATTTTATATGATTCTGTTCTTCAACTGACTATGTATTCAACTGATTCTATATTAGCAATAAAAATTCCAATATTTCAAAACCAAGGTGAGGATTAGGAATAATATATTAAAATTACACCGAGGTTGATAAAAGAGATCAGGTGGTACAGTGATTAGAAGCTTGACTTACAACTGAAAAGATCACAGTTCAATCTACCAACATCTCAGTAGGATAAAGATACAACAATATCCTTCTGTCAAGATTGTTGTTCTTTTTAAGTTCCCTGGAGTCAATTCTGACTCCTGTGTAGGGTTTCTGAGGAGTATTTGGTGCATTTGAACCAACAGCCTTGAGTTTATCCTATAATGTCATACTGGGACTCAAGATTCCATATTTGGATGTCATACAAGTGTGAGACGATTCTATTTAGTCCAATAGGGATATGGTGGATCTAAATACACTTGATGGCAAACACAAAAGAAAGAAATTGATAACGCTGCATAACAAAGAAGAACCAAGAAAAACTATCGAAAGAGGTTACCACTATCTTCAGTTTTCAGTCAGGTATCATAGATAGCTTCTTTTTAGAAGATATGGAATGAGGGATATTATTCCTCATATCAGATGGGCTTGGCTGAAAGCACAGAATAGCAGAAAGATGTTTAACTGTGCCTTACTGACTATGCAAAGGTATTCACTTGTGAAGAGAATAGCAAATTACAGATAACATTGTGAAGAATGGGAATTTCAAATCATTTAATTGTGTTCATGAGAACCAATACATAGAAAAAGAGGTAGTTATTTGAACAAAGCAAGGAGATATTGAATGGTTTAAATAAGGAAAGGTATACATCAGGATTGTATCCTTTCACCATATTTATTCAATCTGTATGCTGAGCAAATAATCTGGGAAATGACTACATGAAGAATACTGTAGCATCAGGATTAGAGGAAGGTGCATTGACAAGCTGTAATATGCAGGTGATACAACCTTGCTTACTGAAAATTAAGATGACTTGAAGTACTTATTGATGAAGATCAAAGAATACAGCCTTCACATGGATTACACCTCAATGTAAAGAAAACAAAACTTATCACAGCTGAACCAATAAACAACACCATGATAAATGAAGAAAAGATTGAAGTTGACAATAACTTCATTTTACTTGGATTCACAATCCATATTCATAGAAGAAGCTGTCAAGAACTTAAACGGCATATTGCACTGCACAAATCTGCTACAGAAGACTTCGTTCAAAGTGTTAAATGGCAAAGATATTATTTTTAGAACTAAGGTGCACCTAGCCCAAGCCAAGAGATTAGGAAATGTATTTAAACAGGACACAAAAATAATTAGCTACAGCAAAATTGAATAAATTCAAAAACATGAAATACTGTTTACAATAACCAACTAAGAGAGTAAAAAGACAATTCTGAGTAGTGGAATAAAAAGTCTTTTAAATCTGGAAAACTAACACCTAGAACATATCTTTAAAAGAAAAGGAAAAGAAGAAAATGTTTGTAACTCAAAAGACAAAACCTGAAATCTCAGTTCAGAAACAAATGGTAAGTGTCTTAAATATGACCATTATTGTCAAGTGAATTCCAACTCATGCAGATCCTATGGGGCAGCACAGAAATGCCCATAGAGTTTTCAGGATGTAAATCTTTAAGAAGTTGACTACCACATCTTTCTCCCATTGAGCAGCTGGAGGATTTGAACAACTGAGTTTCGATTAGCAGACAAACTCTTACCGACTGCACAACCAGGGCTCAACAGTCATGGTAGATGGTCTCCAAATAATCCGTAAAACGTGAAAACACAATCAAAGTCATTTGTCATCAATAAAATGCAAATTAAAAGTATAATGGCATATTTATTTTGTATTTATTGGTGTGGCACTGTAGGATAAGCACTCAACCTCAAGGTTGATTTGAACTCCAAAGTTAGCAATTCATACTCACCAGCCACTCCTCAGAAACCTTACACAGGGTCACTATGAGTTGGATTCAACTTCATGGCATTAGCGATAACAACCACAACATACATACAATGACATATCTATAGATCTCTCTATATATCTACATCTGTCTCCAAAAGAATGCTAGACTCAAAATATGTACGAAAATATATGGAACAATGGAAACTTTCCCACAGTGTTGCTAACAGTGTAGTTTGTTAACTGTAGTCTTTTAACAAATAGTGAAAGAGAGGTGCCAATAGAGAAGCAGTATTTAAGAAAAGAAGCTTCTATGGAAGAATGGATAGGACTGATTTAATGCTGGTTAGGGTTGCATTCATCCAGAACTTGAGGGGAGAATGTAGGCCTATGCTTTGCGCCCCCTACTGGGGTATGGCACTGTAGACTAAGCACTGAACTACTAACTGGAAGGTTAGTTGTTCAAACTCACCAGTCACCCCTTGAAAACCCCAAACAGTGTCCTTATGAGTCAGAATGGACTCAACAACACTTAACAACAATAATTGGGCTATTTTGTTCCAAATTCTAGAGAATATGACCATTTGTGTTCATTTCTACTATGCCAAAATGGTTTAGTATAGACATAGTTGCTCCTGATTTCTATTTTATGGATATTTCTTATCTTTATTTTCAGTGTACTTGCATGTCTTTTTTTTTTCCTTCATAGCCCTGGTTAAGCATTGGGCTTCTGACCAAAAGGTCTGCAGTTCAAATCCACTCATCAATTCAAGGGATAAAGATGCTGCTGCCTGTTCCTGTAAAGATCTAGTCTCTGAAGTCCTAAGGAGCAGTTCTACTTGATGGAATTTACTAGATGACAGCAGCGTTTGTTTGCTTTTTTCCCCCTTCTTTTACTTTCTTCTTTTTTATGCGTTATATATAACCTGGACAAAATCATCAGGTTCTCTTTACTTGTTATTCATTTAAAACAAAAATTGCTTCCATACATTTCACCATGCTTTAATGTTCCTAGAAAACATTAAAATATTAAGTTGCCATGTCATGTCTCTGATTTCTAATTTCCTTTTATAGTGAGGGTTATGGATACATCAAATATCACAAATACTCTATGTTCCCGAATGTTGAACAGATGTTTAGTTAGTTTGTGTTTTACAACTCTGATCTCACTAAAATAGTGGACATTACACTAATTATCCTTTGCAAGTATAATTAGCTAGCCATAATTCATTGTAATTTATTTCTCTTTATCTGGCAAAATTGATACATAATGGTATATAACAGCATATGCTTCTTTTCACAGGTCATGAGAATTATTCTTTTGAGAATATTTTGTTAAATTCATTTATATAAAGCTAAATTTCATCCAAACCTGGAAAAAAAAACCCAAGTAAGAAATATAAAAGTCAACTGGGAGAACAAGTAGGCACATGCTTTTACATTGTAGAAATTGACTTAAGGATAAAATCAAAATTACATAATTGTATTGGTCATTCCATTTGGTAAGCTATGTGTGGAATAAAACCCCATTGTCAGATGGAGATGAAGCTTATGTGATACACATGAATAGTGAAGCTTCTGCCTGGTTCTCAAATCTCTGAAGCAAAAAGGAGAACGTACAGTGTCAAACTCTGTGAACATAAGCAACAGTATTTAACATTTAGAAACTGAGTAAGCATGCATTTTGAGAATGTGAATTGCAGTGGTATGACATTAAACACATGTTATTTGTTTTTTTTTTTAAAAAATGCTTAATTGCTTATTGGATAGTTTCAATTGCTGCAGATAATGCCCCAAACAACCTTTCCTGAAAACAAAACGTATTTATGCTCATTCAGACACTCTTACACATGTTTCTTTTATTATGATATTGTTACTTAGTTAGGTGAGTGGGTAGGTAGGCAGGTAGGTAGGTAGTTGGGTGCCGTTGAGTCAGTTCTGACACATAGAGAACAGAATTAAACACTGCCCAGTACTGGACAATTCTCACAATTGTTGTTATGTCTGAACCCACTGTTGCTGCCCCTGTATCAATCCATCTCATTGGAGGTCTTTTTCTTTTTCACTCACTTTCCACTTTGCCAATCATGCTGTCTGGACCCTCATGATAACATGTCCAAAGTATGAGAGATGACATTTTCCTTTTCTAAGAAGTATTCTAACTGTACATCTTCCAAGACAAATTTGTTTGGTTTTCTGACATAGTACTTTCTGACATAGTACTTTCAATATTTTTCACAAACACAATAACTCAAATTCATCATATCTTGTCTAGGCTTCCTTATTCATTGTCCAGCTTCTACATGTATATAAAACTATTGAGAATACATGACTTGTATCAGACACATCTTATTCCTGAAAGTGACATCTCTGCTTTTTAACACTTTAAAGAGATCTTTTCAACAGATTTACTCAATGAAATACGTCATTTGATTTCTTGGCTATTGCTTCCATGACTTCTGATTACAGATCCAAGAAAAACTGACAACTTCAATCTTTTCTCCACTTACCATGATGTTACTTATTGGTCCATTTGTAAGGAATTTTGGTTTTCTTTATACTGAGGTACAGTCCATATAAAGGCTGTACATTTTGATCTGCATCAGTAAGTATTTTAAGTCTTCTTTGTTTCTAACAAGTAAGGCTGTATTATCTGCATATCACAGGTAGTTAATGAATCTTCATCTAATCTTGGTACCATGTTCTTTTTCATATAATTCAGCTTCTTGAATTATTTGTTCATCATACAGGTTAAATAAAACTGAATAATTATGATGACAGGATACAACCCTGACAAACACCACTCCTGATCTTAAACTGTTCAATATCCTTTGTTCTGTTCTAACTGCTACTTAGTCTATGTACAGTTTTCTCATGAGCACAATTAAGTATTCTGGAATTCCCATTCTTAGCAATGGGATCTATAGTTTGTTATGCTCACACAGTCGAAAGACTTTGCATAGTCAATAAAGCAAAAGTAAACATCTTTCTTGTATTCTCTGGTTTTAGCCAAGACCCTTTTGACATTAGGAATGATATGTCTAGTTCTATATTCTATTCACAGTCCAAATTGAGTTTCTGGATGCTCCCTGTCAATGTACTTCTACAACCATTTTAAGTTATCTTCAGCAGAATTTTACATGCATATGACAAGGATATTGTTTGTTTGGTGATTTCCACATTCTGTTGTATCACGTTTCTTTGGAATGGCAACAAATATAAATCTCTTCCAACTGGTTTGCCAGGTAGTTGGCTTCCAAATTCTTGACATAGACAAGGAAGAGCCTCTATTGTTACATCAGTTAGTTAAAAGATTTCAATTTTTATTCTGCCAAGTCCTAGAGCCTTGTTTATTGTCAATGCCTCCATTGAAACTTGAATTTCTTCCTTCAATATCACTGGTTTTTGATCCTGTGGTACCTTTTGAAGTGTTTAAACATCAACCAATTATTTTTGCTGTAGTGACACTATAAATTCCACCTTCTTTTGATGTGTCCTGCATCATTCCGTACTTGCTCCATTGAACCTTTCAATATTACAAATCAAAGTTTGAAATTTTTCTTTAGTTCTTTCAGCTTCAGAAACACTAAGCATGTTTTCCCCTTTTGGTTCCAGATCTTTGCACATTTCATTATACTACTTGAGTTTGTCTTCTTGAGCTGTCCTTTGAATTTTTCTTACTAGCTCTTTTAATTTATCATTTCTTCTAGTTGCTTTAGCTTCTCTACATTTAATAGCAAATCAGAGTCTCTTCTGGCATCCATTTTGTTCTTTTCCACCTTCTTTCCTGTCTTCTTAATGAATTTTTTCTTTCTACATGTGAGATGTTCTTAACGTCATACCCCAGTTCTTTTGACCTTCTATCATTAGTGTCTAATGCATCAAATCTAATCTTCAGATGAGCACAAAATTCAGACAGTATATACTCAAGGTCATATTTTGACTCTTGTGGACTTATTTAAATTTTTTTTCAGCTTCAGCCTGAACTTGCATATGTGCAATTAATTGATGGTATCCTACACAGTAGCAGCTGTTTTGGTAACATTGTCTTTCCACAGATGTACTTAATTAAATTCCTGTGTATTCCACTTGGTAAGGTATTGTCATATTTACAATGTTGTAAAAAGGTATTAGCAACAAATAAGTCATTACTTTGGAAAATCTCTATTACATGACCTCCAGTTTTGTTTCTATCACTAAGGCAGTATTTTCCAACTAGTATCCTTCCTCTTTGTTTCCAACTTCCATATTACAATCAAAAGTAAAAAGCTATGAATCTTGATTACATTTTGATCGATTTCAGACTCAAGAGGTTAATAAAATTCTTCCATTTCATCATCACTGACTTTAGTGCTTGGTGCATAAATTTGAAAAATAGTGTTATTAACTGGTCCTTCTTATAGGTATATGGATATTATCCTCTCATGTACTTAAAAATAGATCTTGAAATGCTCTTTTTGACAATGAATGTAGCATCATTGTTCAGTTTTTCATTCCTGGCATAGAAAACCATATCATTGTCCAATTAAAAATACCTGTACATTTCTGCTCATACATGTCTGGGACATGGACATTTATGCATTTTATTTTATGTGTTGATGACTTCTAATTTTCCTGGAGTCAAACTCCATACTTTCTAAGTTATTTATCAATAGATATTTGCAACTATTTCTTCTCACTTTGAGTTGTGTCCCATTAGCAAATGAAGGTCCACAATTTATGCAGACTTTTCTTTTAATATTAATCTTTTTTGACAATGATTTTACTCTGTTCCTCTATACTTTGTTATTACCAGCATCATAGACCATATGGTTATCTAATTCCAAGTGGCCAATATCAGTCCATTTCAATTTATTAATGACAACAATATTGATCTTCAAACATTCTATTTCATTTTTTATAACTTCCAATATTTCATGATTCATACTTCATGCATTCCATATTCTGGTTATAATAGATATTTGCAGCTATTTTTCCTCATTTTGAGTTGTGTCACCTCAATAAATGAAAAGCCCAGAAGTTTTACTCCATCCATATCATTCAGGTCAACTCCACTTCGAGGAAGCAGCTCTTCCTAGTCATAACTTCACTGCCTTCTAACTGTGGGACTCATCTTCCAGAATAGTGTTCTGTGGAAATCCATAAGGTTTGCACTGGTTTCCAGTATAGATACTGGAAGTACTTCTTCCTAATGTATTTTAGTCTGGAAGCTTCACTGAATCCTGTCCACTATGGGTGGCAGCATAACTTTGCATCAGAGCAACATATAAACAACCAACAATATAAAAAAGTGATGACAAATGATGGCAAATACGAACCACTCTCTTGGAATAAGTATAGCCAGATTCTTCTTTGGAGTGAAGATGGTGAGACTTATGTGATTTGGGTATGCTATCAGGAAGGACCAGTCCCTGGAGAAGGGAACCAATTTGAGGACATTTAACAACAACATTAGCCTCAAAAATTACCAAAAAAAAAAAGAATCTAGTAATCCCAGATCTTTTTAATCTCACTATTAGAACAGACAAATGAAGAGAAGAAGCAACCACTTCATAAAACTAATCACACATCTCATGGATGTTTGTAATGATTAAATAGAAGGATATGTAGAATTATGTGGCTTATATTAGTGTCATAATGTATGCTTGCTGAATTTTTGTACTGGTTGTTAATGCATGAAAAATTTTTAAATGTAAGAATTGAAGAGCAACTAATGGCAATCTTAGGGTTTATCCCAGAGGACATTTCCAAAAACTTTCAGTACAGAGAAAACCCACGTTACTACAATATATCTTGATATGTAAAGGTTTCCTGTAAAAAAGTACTGAATTTGGGTCTTATGGGATAGATAGTACTTAGATAATGAGTAAAAAGGGCAAAAGAAATCACTAGTTATAAGAATGCTTGACTAAGGACAATAATGAGAACTTTAAACACACTAATTTAACTAGACTCTTAACTAACTCTCATGGAAGACAAGCATTGTTTCCAAAGGCTTGCTAATTTAGGAAAATCTAAGGCAGACAGACAGTCATTGATTTTAATCAGCTACTTAGTGATATCTTGTCTCAAATGAAATTAGTGTTTTTGAAATATGTAGTAGTAGAAGTAGATCTTGATAGTCACATGTTATAGGTTCATAGTAGAGTGCAAGAAACAACTGGAACCCTATCCAGAACCTTCTGAGGTGGGACATTCCCATATGAAATGACAAGCAGACCTGCCTGAAACAGCTAGAGGAACAGAAAATACTTCTTGAAAGGAAGACTAGCAGGAAAAATCCAAAACAAAAATGGTAGTCTCACTGGCTACTACAAGAACAAGCAAGTTGTTCACTGGGGAGCCATCAAAGCAAGAGCAATGAAGATATGGGCAGAGTTCAACCACATCCCAAAGACTCTTGCCAACCTGGAATGAGAGAGAGAAGAGGAAGGGCTAGTTGGTCTGATGTGTGGTGACACCTACGGACTCCTGAACCTATGAAAATGGACACAGCCACAGAGGGCTAGAGCTGCTATGAAGTAGAGCATCATTACAAATTTGCAGATAGTACCCATTCGACCTAGCTTTGATGGCATGATGATCAGAATTTGACTAGAGGAAGATTTTAAAAATAAAGGAAACAAGTGTAAATTGCTACAATTTAATGAACTTGACTTGTACTTATGGATGTAGTAGCTCAAAATACCAACTGAGAGGGAAGGAGAGTCTTCATATCAAGGATCAATCCTATGCCCTCTGTATACAGGATTGATAGTGACAGGCAACTTAGACACTGGCTACTTAAAATGGGAGGTGTTATAAAGGCACAAAGTGACTGGCTTACAAGTTTTCAAGAGGGAGTTTAGTGTCAGAGTATGAGGGGGAAGGTAGAATCCCCACTGAATAGTATTCATCTTGTCTAGTTGGGTCTGGTGAAAAGAGATGGAGATAAGAGTCTTATGATTCAATAGTGAGTAATTGTTATCATGACTAATTGTGACTATCAAAACCGTAAAGGTAGAAGTTTTGTAACAAAAAGAGGGGAATATTAATCTTATAGTCCAGGGATAGAGGAACCTAGGACCATCAAGGACGGAGAGACAAGTAGAATGTGGGACCCTATCTAGAGAAGCAGTGACACCAGAGATGGAGATAGAGATGAGGATATGGAGAGATAAAGCAGCTGAGGACTCTAGACTCATGGAACGAGAAAGGCTGTGTGCTGGCAGCCAGGTGCTGGTGGCCAGGAGGCAGGCTTGCAGAATGTTTCCTTTGCTTGTTTAAATGTCATATATTCCTGAGTGTTTATATATATATATCCCTCTTGCTGCCTGTCCCCAAAAATAAAACAGAGGGAATAGAAGCAAATACTGTTGAATGATGAT
>NW_006408527.1:36983115-36987456 GCF_000296735.1 Chrysochloris asiatica | reverse complement strand
TGAAAAAAATATTAGGACAATGATAACCTTGTACTCCTATGGCCTGGTCAAAGTAACTCTGGAAATTGTATTACTAGGAAGTGATATTTTAACAGAAAAAAAAAAAAAAAATAGCAGTATCCGAAACATAGTCTTATCTGCTGATAATAAACTCTTCAAAAATAAATGAAGGGATGTCTAAAATAATATGGATAAAATGGCATAAGAAAGTGAAATAGTAAGAAAAACAAATGAAGAGAATCATAAAATGTATACGTCTTATAATTATTTGAGGTGATTTATTAATTATTTTAGGTGTCTTGATGGAGCAAGTCATTTGCCATAAGCTGGTAACTGCAAGGTTGGTAGTTCACACCTAGATTTCACAGAGGAAAATGTCCTATGACCTGGTTTATAATAAGCAGAGGAGAGAGCGGCAGCCATTTTAAAAATTATCTTCCGTGGCAGCTTCTGGAGTTGTCTGGAGCCTATGACACACTAGTTAAAAAGGATGGCTAATACTGGCCCTCCTGGAATCTACCCTGCCACAGTCCTGGTGTGGAGCCAAAGCATAAGCCCTAGACCTCAAGATCAGTTTGGAAACCCTATACAGGGTCACTAGGAAATGGAAAGACTTCAACGCATTTAACAAGAACAACAACAGAGGCCCAAGTTCATATGCATATGAAAGGAGCTAGTATAAGGTTGTTGTTAAGTGCCATTGAGTCAATTCCAACCCTATATAGGGTTTCCAAGGAGTATCTGGTAGGTTTGAAAGACTAACTGTGTGGTTTGCAGTCCAGTGCTGATCCTACAGTGCCACACCAGCATAAGGTAGAAGCAAAGATTGAACTTGGAGTGTTTTTAAAAGGTTTACCTGTTTGACTACATTCTGGATCTTGGTTTCTCCTGCTTATCATTGTAAAATAGACATAAGTGTGTGCTAGAAATGAATATTGAGAAATATGATTACAGAAAACTTGTAAGCCAATCTTCAGCCTATAACTGATTGGATTCGTTAAAGGGGCTACTAGAATTTGCCCAGTGAAATAGGCTTCTTGTTAAGTTTAGGTGGAATCCTGAGCCCCACCCAGAACCTTCTTAAGTAGGGCATTTCCACTTGAAAGGACATGCAGAATAACCCTGAATGGCTACAGGAACAGAAGTTACTTCTTGAAAAAAAGACTAGCAGGAAATTTTTAAAAAGCAGACTGTTACAAGAATAAGCAAGCTGTTCACCTGGGAGCCATCAAGGCAAGAAAAGAAAGTCAATCAGGGTAAACACCCAACCAAGACAGTAACTCAAAGGGAACACACAGCAGTCTTATAAACTTGCTGGTGACTGCCTTGGTTTATTTATGAGTGGAAGTGGGATAAATGCAGCAATGAAGACAGGGGCTGAGTTTAACCATATTCCACAGTCACCCATTGACCTTGAGATGAGACACAGAAAAGGAAGGGCTGGCTGATCTGAAGTTTAGGGAGACTCCTGAGCCCATGGACACTGACTTAGCCACTGGGGATTAGAGCTAA
Organism: Chrysochloris asiatica; assembly: GCF_000296735.1. NCBI lineage: Eukaryota > Metazoa > Chordata > Mammalia > Afrosoricida > Chrysochloridae > Chrysochloris > Chrysochloris asiatica. Next base: position 36,985,944 of record NW_006408527.1, on the reverse strand, counting down.
AACTAAAGTGGCCAGCTGGTTGCAAGTAGGGGGAGGGGCATGCAAGAACACCCAGACTTGCAAAGAGTATCCATTTGACCTAGCTTGGATAGCTTGCTGATCAGAATTCTGCTAGAGGAAGATAAGGAAGTTTGATACAGGAAGCAAGCATAAATTGCTATAATTTGATGAACTGGACTTTTGATTATAGATGTCATTGCTCAAAATACCAAATAGGAGGGAAGGATTCTTCACATCAAGGATCAAGGTTGTCCCCACAGTACACAGAGTTGATAGGGATGGGCAACTTAGACACTGGCTATCAAAAATTGGGAGCTAATAAAGCTCTGAATTGTCTGAATTGGGAGGATTACAAGCTTTCAAGAGTGTGCTAGATTCAGAATGAGGAGGGTAAGGTATAATCCCCACTGACTAGTTTTCCTCTTGTACAGATGGGTCTGGTGAAAGGGAACAGGGGAGGATGGGGATAGGATTCTTTTGATTTAATAGTGAATACTTTTTATCATGAATAATTGTGATCATCACAACTGTAAAGATAGAAGATATGAAACAAAAAGGGGGGAGTAGTTAATCTTTCATTACAAGAACAGAGGACCCCAGGACAACCAAGACGGAAGAGCATGAGTGGAGCATGGGATCCTAATCAGAAAACCAGAAACAGCAGAGATGGAAGCAGAGGCTATGGTTTAGAGAGATAGAGCAGCTGAGGACTCTAGACCCATGGAATGAGAAAGGCTGTGTACCTGTGGGCAGGAGGCTGGCTTGCAAAATGTGCCATTTGGTCATTTAAATGTATATATATTCTCTGTGTACATCAAACAAAAGACAAGAGGGAATAGAGGTAAATACTATTAACCATAGTGCATATAAGAGATTGTAATTGCAATGAAATAAGTTTGATTGGTTGAGTGTAATACTTATGATGTTCCCTGGAAATTATCAAACAATTCACAATAAAAGGTTTCAAATGAATGTATCAGTGGTATAACTTACAGTATCACAGCAACACACATATTATGACAAACTGATACATGAAGTTACCAGTGAACTAGAATCCAGTCCTGGTAGGATCATGGGAAAGGTAAACTTTGTTATCTTGATAAACAGCAGTGTCTTGGTGGTCCCAGGGATCCTAAAGGATCTAGAGCAGTGTTTTATGCAGTATGGTTCTCCTCAGTCCAGTATAGATAGTCAGCCTATGAAGATATTACTTGAATTTTAAAAACAACAGCAAATACAAGTCAAGATTAAATGAGCTCATCCATCTTACAGATGACTTCATACTAATTGGTTTTAGTGAAGAAGAAGTACAGAGAACATAGTGGCTTCTTTAACCTGTTTCCCAGCTTAAGCCTACTCTCAGGCTGAGATCTGAATATTGTTAGAAGGGAAGACTCTGAAAATGTACCACAAGTATACACAGTAAATATATTCCCAATCCTGGCAATTTGCCAGAGTAATGGAACAGTGGGTGAAAGAGAATTATCTAGTTGAGAGCAATTAGACACAGACTCTGAGCTGAGATGAATGTCATTGTGGTTCTCCTGTCAGTGTGAGGACCTAAGGAGGCCAGTAAAAAGTGAAATCCTGGATCCTATCCATCTAACCGTGGGCCCTGTGAGTCTGTGGACCCATGCTGTGGTTTTTCCCAGTACTCTGAATATATAATTTAGATTATATAATTATCAGCTAGCAAAACCTTACATGAATTAATTGACCATTAGAGGCATCATTATGGTATTAAAGGGCAAGTGGAAGTCTCAGAAACTATTCCAACTGGCCATGATAACAAGATAGAGAAAACACATTATTAGTAAAACTGTAAATATAGGTTAACCCTGTAAACTTTAAAGTAGCAGGGATAATGGTTCCCAGGAAATCCCTTTCATTACTCTAATATTGTTTCTAAATAAAATAAATGAATCTTGGAAATAATGATAAACTATTATCAGTTTAAGCAAATGACAACCAAACTGCAGTTGTTTTGCTATTTGTTTGTGGCTTCCTTGCCAGTACAGATCAACATTGCTCCTGTTACTTTTATGCTACTGGAATTCACCATCTTTATTCATAGAGGTTCATTTATTTAATATTTAGAATCCTCGTGTGACACTATGAGTTAATGCACTGACCTGCAAAGTTGGTTTGAATAGCATGTTTGGCTGTTCAAGCTCTCCAGTCGCTTCTAGGAAAACCTATACAGACTTGCTATGTGTCAGAAATGACTTAATGGCACTTACCAACAACAACAATTGAATATTTTAGGTTTTGCAGGCCGTATGGTCTCTGTTTTAACTACTCATTTCTACCACTATAGCACAAAAGTAGCCTTAGACAATATACAAACCAATGGTAGTGTTTGCACTTCAATAACATTTATTTACAAAGTAGGTAGGTGATGATCAGATTTGACCTGTGGAGTATTTGACTGGAGAGTGTATTTTCTCACTCTCTGTAGGTAAATTGTTCATATTTACATACAAAACAAGCAATTCATATTACTACCCTGCTCCAGGACTATGTTATATCTCTGGATATCCACCAAAGTATATTATCTTGATTCTTTGTAGACCATACTACTCATCCACTATATCGACGTTGTTGCTGTTAAGTGCTTTTGAGTCATTTCTGATCCACATCAACCTTGTATGGAGTTTCTGAGTTGTGGCTGGTGAGCTTGAAGCACCATCTTTGCGGTTCAAACCACCTGCAGTGCCACATGGGATAGTTTCATACTAATTTGATTGTTTGGTATGAATTTCACCACAATGTTAAGAAAATGTAAATCCTTACAATCCTTTAGTTGTCTAACTAAATAACATCATGGGG
>NW_006408527.1:36980290-36981630 GCF_000296735.1 Chrysochloris asiatica | reverse complement strand
GCTGTAGGAAGAACAAACAAATCTGCCTTGGATGAATTACAGCCAGAATGCTCTTTAGAAGCAAGGATGGTGAGATTTCATCTCAAATACTTTGGGTATGTTGTTGTGCTGCTGTTAAGTATGGTTGATTCAGTTCTGACTCATAGCAAGCCTGTATGGGGTATCCAAGGAGCAGCTTCTGGGTTTGCACCAATGATCTTGTGGTTAGCCTATTCAATAGTACCACACCAGGATTCTCTGTTTGTTGATGTTAAGTGCCATGGCGTCGGTACTGACTCATAGTAACCCTATATAGGCTTTCTGAGGAGTGGCTGGTGAGCTTGAACCACAAACCTTGCAGTTCAAAGCAACCGTGCAATCCAGCACATTAACCCACAATGTCACACCAGGACTCCGGATACTTTGTTAGGAGGGACCAATCCATAGGGAAAGACATTATCCTTAGTAAAGTGAAGGCTCAGTGAAAAAGAGGAAGACTTCTAATGAGATGGATTGATACAATAGCAGCAACAATGGGCTCAAATATAGCAGTGTTTGTGAGGATGGTGCAGGTCCAGGCAGTGTTTTGTTCTGTTGTGCATAACAAAAATAACAACAATGGTTAGGAAGTATAAAGGACACCGTAAGTTCCCATGTAAGAAACACATATAAATTCTACAATGATTTAGGATTAGAGTCCATTAATTTTTTGAAGTCTAATGATTTTAGTCATGAGTGAGCATACCTTCTAGATAAAAGACAAGTTATTGTATTCTAACATTAATGTATCCTAAAGACTCTGGTAGCATAGTGGTTATGAATCGGGCTGTGAACCTTAAGGTCAGCAGTTTGAAACTAGCAGCCACTCTGCAGGAGAAAGATGAGAATTTCTGTTCCCATAAAGATTTACAGCCTCAGAAACCCTGTACAGGGTCGCTATGGGTCGGAACCAACTTAACAGCATTTAACAACAACAACAAAGACACGTTTGAGTTTTAGAGGCAGCATATAACACTCTTATAAGTAGTTCTTCCTGCCATTTATTAAATGATTCTGAAGGGTAGAAAAAGTTGTACTAGGTATAGGATTAAATACATGTTATTCTGATGCTAGAATTATAGGAACCATAGCCAATGCCACCAGACATTTCCATGGTATATAACAATGCTGTGTGGAGTTTCTGGTATGTATAAAATAAAATGTAGACCTCAAAGAGAGAACTGTTTATGATATTAAAAGAAGCTCCTGATATGCTCACAATAACAAGGAGACACTGAATACTTGACTTTTTTGTTATCAGGTGTCATTGAGTCTGTTATAATTCACAGAGACTTTGTACACAACAGAATGAAACACTATCT
>NW_006408527.1:36978922-36979430 GCF_000296735.1 Chrysochloris asiatica | reverse complement strand
AAAATGGGGGAGCTACAGGGGCACAACGTAACTGGCTTACAAGTTTTCAAGAGAGAACCTAGTTTCAGAGGGTGCAGGAGAAGGTAGAATCTCCACTGAGTGGTTTCCAACCTATCTAGAGAGAGCTGGTGAAAGCAGATGGGGATAAGATTCTCGGGGTTCAATAATGAATAATTACTATCAGGACTGATTGTGAATGTTGCAAATGTAAAGGTAGTTACTGTTTTGTAACAAAAGGAGAGGAGTGGTTGATCTTGTAGTCCAGGAGCGGAGGACCCTGGGACTATCAAGGGAAAAGAGCGGAGTGTGGGACCCTATCCAGAGAAGCAGTGTCACCAGAGATGGAAGCAGAGACGATGACATGGAGAGACAGAACCGCTGGAGATTCTACATTCAGGGAGGAAGACAGGCTGTGTGCTGGAGGCTGGGGGACAGCTTTGCAGGGTATGCCCTTTGTTTGTTTGAATGGTTGTATATTCTTGAGTGCTTCCATGTACATCAAAACAAA
>NW_006408527.1:36977161-36978547 GCF_000296735.1 Chrysochloris asiatica | reverse complement strand
AGGATTTTAGTGTTCTTTTGTTAAGGTGAAATCCATACTATATTCTTTGATCTTCATCAGTAAGTACTTCAAATTCTCTTTGCTTCATGTAAGCAAGCTTGTGTCATCAGTATATCACAGGTTGTTAGGGAATCTTCCTCCACACTTGATGCCAGTCTTCTTCATATAATCCAGATTCTTACATTACTTGCTCAGTACACAGATTGAATAAGTATGATGAAAAGGTAAAATTGTGGCACATATCTTTTCTAATTTTTTCAAACCATTTAGTATCCATTTGATCTGTTTGAATGACTGCCTTTTGGTCTATGTACAGTTCCTGATGAGAACAATTAAGTGTCTGGAATACTCTTCTTTGTAACTTTATCCATAGTTCATTATGATCTATTCAGTTGAGTGTTTTTACATAGTCAATAAAACACAGGTAAACATCTTTTTGGTATTCTCTGCTTTCAGCCAAGAACCATCGGATGTCAGTAATGATATCCCCGGCATGTGGTATTAATAATATTGTTGAATGATTTCCATAAATATAAATCTCCTCAATTGGTTGGCCAAGTACCTGTCTTCTGATTTTCTTGGCATAAATGAGTGAGTTCCTCCAGCACTGCATCCATTTGTTGCAGTAATTCAACTTGCACTCCATCAATTCCTGGAACCTTGCTTTTTACCAATGCTGTCAGTGCCGTTTAGACTTCCTTCAAGTATCCTTCAAGGATACTTGATCACATGTGACTTCTTGTAATGGTTGAACATTGACTGTGTATTTCTTCCTTCTTCCTTTGATATTTTTGTATCTTTCAATGTTTTGCCCATAGAATCTTTAACTATTGCAACCTGAGGTTTGAACTTTTTTCTTCAGTTCTTTCAGCTTGAGAAATGCTGAGTGTATTTTTTCCTTCAAGTTTTCTAACTCCAGAGCTTTACACATTTCATTGTAATACTTGACTTTGTCTCCTCGACCTGCGCTTTACATTTTTCTGTTCTTTTAATGCATCATTTCTTCCACTCATTTTAACTTATCTGTGTTCAAGAGCAACTTTTATAGTCTCTTCTGATATCTGCTTTGGTCTTTTATTTATTTCCTGTCTTTTTAGTGACCTTTTGCTTTCTTGATGTATGATGTTCTTGATGTCATCCTACAACTCTTATGGTCTTCAGTCATTAGTGGTAATGCATTAAGCTTTCTTGATGCTTTCTTGCCTGACAGTAATAGTAAGAGAACAGTTACAGGAATCAGAGACTCATATGTCCCAGGTATGACGGTCTGGATTAATCACCCAATAAGACAGCAGCTAGATGAGAACAAGTGCTAGTGGGAATGAAGGTATTCTATAACAAGTGATAAAGGATGAAAATAATGGAAGCCAATAGTATGCTCAAGGA
>NW_006408527.1:36973786-36976066 GCF_000296735.1 Chrysochloris asiatica | reverse complement strand
TCATATGTGTCTTCTAGTCATAGTCTTTGTAAGTCCCACCAAACTACTTTTTCCTGGGTAAGAGAAGGTGGGGAAAATATGGTTGAATTATATTATTTAATTGTGAGTGAGTGCTAATAAGGTTATTTGTGAAAATGTGTAACTCTAATGTAGGTATAAAACAAGCCATCATAGAACCAGAAGGGTAGAATCTCACTACCATCAAAGAAGAAAAGCAAGAAGTTGTCCTTTGGACAACCCATGATTCTGTATATTGAATCTCTTTGACCCAGGTAAAGAAATATGCGACATTGGAGAAGTGACAGAGAAGCAGCAAAACCAAGATCCAGAGCAGGAGAGAGAGTGGTGGGCTTTGCAGCCCATGATGCAAGCAAAGATGCATGACTTTAGACGGGAAGCTTGCTTGCAGACTGGGGTGCCTCTAGGCAATTAATTGGGGGAGATTTAGGTTTGCTGACCTACAGAGCTAGAGCTAAGTGCATTCATGCTGAGGCTTATGGTGGATTGGTATGCCCTGATGGCATTTTTCAGCATCACTACAAGAACTTTGTAACATTGCTTGGACAGAGAAGACTGTGTGTGGACACAGATGAGAAGAAGATGTCCAGACTAGACTGTGTCTTGAACGTTTCTGACCCTGAATTGTAACCTGTTTACTTACCTACTAAATCCATAATTACGATTATGGTGTTCATGATCTGTAGAGCCATTACAATGAATTATTGAACCCAGCTGAATAGAGAGTTGTGGGAAAGTTGGTTGGTGCTATTTTTTTGCACATCTATATTTGGTCTTCTCAAAGCCACGTTTTGGTGAGTTAAAGAAAATGAAAGTCTTCCTCTGATTCTACCAATAGGAAACATATTATAACCCTTCTAATCTATAATGAACATAGACATGATAGAATTAAGTCATCAAATCAAGCAAAGAATTTATGTCTAAAGGGAAGACAATTAAAATGGACCCAATTATTCATGCTGAGAAATGGATCCTGGACATCATATGCATTACAAGAATTGTTAAGAGATAAAAGGGCCAACTGTCTGCATAGTCTGACAAATATCAATCACATTGTCCAATATGTTCTTGGAAGAGCTTTTAAAAGAGAAGAATTAAACCTACATAATTGAAAAGTAGAAACCTGGCTCCTTCTGCTTAAGAAAGAAAAGAATTTGTTTATAAATTTAAAAGACTGAAATGCAATCACATATATTCAGGTTTTCTTTAGCACTCAGTAGTTGCCCTTAAATATGCGTATGGCCTGAGATAGTGTATGTGAAAGGCTATGAGTTTCAAGGCTTTGTGAAAACACAAAAAGCCATCATTTTTGTTTCCATTTTCTATCTATATGCATTCTTAGAGTCATGGTCAATGTATAAAAACCCAACAGATTAACATTAATCACAAATAACTCTTCAATAAATCAAGCACTGTGAAATGAACAATATATGAGAATAGAGATAAAAGAAATGATAGAAATAAAGAGTTTTAAAAAGTCTAATAAAATTATTTAAAAATATGTTTTTCAGTTGTTTAAATTCAGTTTTATTTAGAATTTACTTTTAGTTCATTTTCATATACCAGAGAATCTCCTTTTTTTCAATTCTCTTTATGATTACTATGATGTTAAACAACAACCTATGGTTTTAAGGTAAGTTAGGTTTCTTTTTAAACTATTCTTATCATTTGACATTAAGTACTTGGTAACAGGTGTTGTGTGGGTATAAGTGGGTGTGGAAGAAAGGTTTAAACATCATAGTACAAAAATAAGAATGACAAGAAAATGAAATAAATATTGAAACCTGTATCTTTTGTGACCTAATCTTAAATTTCAATTTGCATTTTACAATAATCTGAAAATCAGATAAAATTATTAATAGGAAAACATAAACTTATAAACAACCATTATATTTTCAATCTCCCCATAACTTAAGGTGCAATGTATATCTTTAGGGCAGTTAATTATATATTATGACCCTTCTAGCTAAATTTCTCCGTTTTGTGATATATTGTAAATTGTAGCCTCTATGTCCTGGTATAAGGAACTCTGGCAGTGTAGTGGTTACAAGTCAGGCTTCTAACCACAAGGTCAGCAGTTTGAAACTATCAGCTGTTCCGCTGGAGAAAGATGAGGCTTTCTGCACCAGTAAAGATTTACAGCCTCGGAAACCCTATATGTGGTTGCTATGCATCAGAATCAACTCAATGGCGCCTAACAAAAACATCATGTCCTGATAGGATAAGCACTGGAACATAAGGTCAGTTTGAACCACAAGGATG
>NW_006408527.1:36961203-36973626 GCF_000296735.1 Chrysochloris asiatica | reverse complement strand
GTGTGACTCAAGTCACCAACCTTTGGGGCATGATCTGACTCCAATTTATAAGAATGCTTTGGAAAAGTTTGTTCTCTTACCCTGAATGTTGCATCCGGCTCATTACGTCAGACCTCCAGTTCCTGGGACTTTGGGCCCTCACCTGAGTTGATTGACCAGCTCTCACAACTTCTTGCATCAATAGCCTCTTGTTTGGCCAATTTAGGTTCCTTAGCTCCTGATAATATTTGGGTAAGAAGATTGCTCCAGACTGATTTCTGAAATAAGGCTTTGGGACTTGCCAGCCACCACAATTGTGTGACCCATTTCTTTAGACAGCTGTGATTTTTGTGAGACATTGCAGCCCATTGAAGAACCCTGAGACTTGAGGGAAGGAAGTAGTGTTGATTTATATCATGGACTATGGAGGGTATGGAGTCCTGAGGTGGTGCTGTGGGTTAATGTGCTGGACTGCAATGTCGGTTTGAACTACAAGGTTGGCAATTCAAGCTCACCAGCTGCTCCTTGGAAACACTGTACAGGGTGGCTATAGGTCGGACTCAGTGGTACTTAACAACAACCATGGAGGGTATAATGTGTTGGAAAAGTTGAATAGTTGGGTTAACCACCATCTCATAGGTACCAACCTTGTGCTGATTTTTCTTAAAGAAATTATTCATGCATTTGATGTCAGAATTATGGGGCTCACTGCAATGGCCCTGACTCACTGTAACATGTGGTTTTGGAGAAAAGGGCATAAATGGGGGATTAAGGAACCTTTGGTTTTTGAATGGGATAAAAATCACTCATGGGTTGTAATAGCTGTGCTGCTAAAACCACTTACCCAAGATAAAAGCTATTCATGGGATATATAAAAGGATATCAGGCTGGGTAAGATGGACGGTCAGGGAAAAAGAGGAAGACCCCAATGAGATGGATTGGCCAGGTGGCCTCATTGATAGTGTCAAGTGTGGCAGTGGTAGTGATGTTGGCCCAGGATCGGACATTGTTTCATTCTGCTGTGCTTGGGGTCACTATGAGTTGGTTTTGGCTGGATGGCACCTAACAACAACAAATAATTGGTAGAAATAGATTAAATTCCTGATGAATTAGCTTGATAGATACATATGGGAATACAGAGGCATAAGGAAAGTGTGACACATACAATTCTTAAGTTTTTGTTATCTGTACTAGTAGCAATGGCCAGGAAAAAGAATGTAGGTGCTAATGGTGGTACTGAACCAAACCCAGAAGTGGTTAAGTCAGAACTATGACTATGAACATGCTCCTTACACAGGTCATGGTAGATACAGTAATTAAGGGAGTCTCTTAAACTTACTACCTATTTAACAAAGCAACAATCCAAGAAACTGTGTCAGAATTATTGGCAGAACTTCCCCTTATGGGTTTTACAGATGCAATTTATACAGGGTAATTTATAGGAGAATTATTGTTATAACTATTTTTAAGTGCCATTGAGTCGATTCTAAGCCATAGCAACCCTGTGGAGGGTTTCCGAGGATCAGTTGGTGAGCTTGAACTACCAGCCTTGCAGTTCAGATTAACTTTGAAGTTGATTAACCCACATCGCCACAGCAGGACTCCTATAGGAGAATGGGAAGAGACAATAGTAACAGAATTTACCACTGTAGGAGATATTTAGATGGTTACTGAGAAATGCGATGAATATAACATATAGTGGAGTTGATAAAAAGGTCTTAATACAACACTACAGGAGTTTGGGTAGACCATGGGAAACTTCTGTAAAGAGGTGAAAACAAGATAGTTCTATTCATCCTAGCCTGAAAAATGTTCATGATGAGAATATCAACCTGGAACCATTTAGAGCAGAGGCTCAGCTAGCTGATCAAGATCAGGATTGACAAATAAATCAGGATATTAGGGTCCCTCCTCCAGCAGAGGATCTAATGTCATATGCACATGTGTAGGTAAAATGGCTCGGGGATTAGGAAGATTTTTTAGGACTCCTGGGTAAATACACCTTGTATGAGGTAGTTGCATCTCCTTTATCTGAATGCATTAGCGGTATGGTATGGATATTATGTCTAATTTGAAAACACTCCCTTTACCTGATAATATAAATTGGAAGGTGTATACGTCTACCCTTAGGCAAGTATTGATTGGACATACTAAAAAGGAGTCATTAGAATTGCCTGAACCTACCCAGATTGCTAATTAGAAACAATATAGAAAACCTGGTAAGCAAAAACAGATTATTGCTTTGATTAAAGACTTGCTAAAGACTGGAGTGTTGGTGTCAACAAATTCTCTGTATAACAGTACTGGTTGGCCAGTAAAAAAGGCAGATGGCTCATGGAGATTGGCAATAGATTGTTGTTGTTGTTGTTAAGTGCCTTCGAGTCGGTTCCGACCCATAGCGACCCTGTACAGGGTTTCCGAGGGTGTAAATCCTTATTGGAGTAGAAAGCCTCATCCTAAATAAAGTAGTGCCACCTGTGGTTTCAGCTGTTCCAGTGACTGATGTAGCAAATGCTTTTTTCTCCATCCCAATTTAAAAGAAGTGCCAACCACAGCTTACTTTCAAGTGGGTAGGGCCCCAATGCACTTTCAGTGTGTTGCCTCAAAGTTATTTAAACTCACCGACTTTTATTGTACAGTTTGTGAAGACTTGAACTTGGTGCAGATTGCAAGTGCAGTGATACACTGTTGTTGTTAGGTACCACCGAGTAAGTTCCGACTCATAGCAATCCTATATAGGTTTTCTGAGGAGCAGCTGGTGAGCTTGAACTGCTGACCTTGTTATTCAAACAGACTTTGCAGTCCAGTGCATTAACCCACAATGCTACACCAGTACTCCAGTGATACATTGGATGGATACTATTATGTTATTGTCAAATATGGACCAACAGGCTAGGGCAGATTTATAAACAGTGGTAGCCTATATATGACCAAGAGACACGGGCTAATAAATCCAGCAGAAATCCAGTATGCTGCCCAAACAGTAAAATTCTTGAGAATAACTAGGGCTGGAGCTATCCGTGACATTCCATAAACAACCAAGAATAATTTTTTGTCCCTTGTTGTTGTTGTTAAGTACCGTCATGTCGATGACCCATAGCAATCCTGTATAGGGTTTCCAAGGAGCAGCTGGTAAGCTTGAACCACTCACCTTGCAGTTAAAACAACTTTGCAGTCTGATGCATTAGCCCACAGCACCACACAGGCTCAGTGTTTGTTTGACCTACTTGGATTCTGGTTATATATACCACATCTAGGAATATTGCTGGCTCCTACCGATAAAACCACCCAGAAGAAAACTGCATTCAAATGGGGGCCTGAGCAGCAGCAGACTCTGTTGACATCACAGAAAGTAGTCTCACTCTCCTTGCCTTTAGGACCAGATGATCCACATTCAGACATGATTTTGGAGGTGTCTGCCACATGTGCTCATGCAAACCAAAGCTTATGGCAAAAACCCAGGATTGCTGCCCAGGTGGCTACAAATGGGTCTGCAAACAATCAAAATTTACTACATTTTAAAACAAACTAAAATTGTTGAAACTGAATCATGAGATTATAAAGCAACAATAACAATTTTATATACTGAACTCCTTGTAGGCATGTTGTTGTTGTTGTTGTTAAGTGCCATCGAGTTGGGCTGTACAGGGTTTCCGAGGGTGTAAATCTTTACGGGAGTAGAAAGCCTCATCTTTCTCCTGCGGAGCGGCTGGTAGTTTCGAACTGCTGACCCTAAGGTTCGCAGCCCGATTCGTAACCACTACGCTACCAGAGCTCCTTCCTTGTAGGCATGGGAGTCTAAAAATGAATCAATAGTTTGTAAAATCAAAAGTCATACAGATATTAGGTATTATTGATCACCCATACTCATATGCTTCCTTTCAGTTTTTTGTGGTTGTTGCTATTAAGTGCTGCCAAGTCAATTCCAACTCAGAGACCCTGTATATGGTTTTTGAGGAGCAGCTGGTGGGTTTGAACTGTAGACCTTGTGGTTTGCAGTCCAGTACTGATCCTACAGCACCACATCATTACTTCATCTTAATTTAGCTTACTAATGAAGATTAAAGACCACAGCATTCGGAGTAGATTTTACCTCTCTGTAAAGAAAACAAAAATCCTTACCATTGGACCAATAAATAACATTAAGAGAAATAGAGAAAAGATTGAAGTTATCCAAGACTTCATTTTACTCAGATCAGTCATCAACAATTATGAAAGCAACAGTGAAGAAATCAAATAATGTATTGCATTAGGCAAATCTGCTAAACAAGACTTCTCTAAAGGGTACAAAAGCAAAGATGTCAGTTTGAGGATTAAGGTGCATCTTACCCAAACCAATATATGTCAATAACCTTGTTGTTGTTAAGTGCCGTTAAGTCGGTTCCAACCCATAGCGACCCTGTACAGGGTTTCTAAGGGTGTAAATCTTTACGGGAGTAGAAAGCCTGATCTTCCTCCCATGGAGCAGCTGGTAGTTTCGAACAGCTGACCTTAAGGTTCGCAGCCTGATTCGTAACCACTATGCTACCAGAGCTCACTCATATGCATGTGAAAGTTGGACAACAAATAAGGAAGACCTTAGAAGAACTGATACATTTGAGTTATGGTGTTGGAGGAGAATATTGAAAGTACCATGGACCATCAAAAGAATACACAAATCTATGTTGGAAGAAGTACAGCCAGAATGATCCTTAGAAGTCAAGATGGCCAGACTTAATTTTTCATACTTCAGACATATTATCATGATGTCATGAAGAAGGACATCATACTTGGAAAAGTGGAGGGTTGGAGAAGAATAGGAAGACCTCCAATGAGATGGAGTGACACACTGGCAGCACCAAGGGGCTCAAGCACAGCAATGATTGTGAGATTGGCGCAGGACCAAGCAATGTTTCAATTTGTTGTGCATAGGGTTGCTATGAGTGGGTATGACTGGAAGGCACTGAAAACGACAACAACAACAAATTTCACTGCTAATTAAAGTTGATACTTAATTGAGAATAATATTCCTGTTCAATATATAATATGACCTGGAAAAATTGGGCAATTGATATTTTAGGAGGCATAAAAACTGCTGTTATCTGCATGCCCTAAATTCTTCAAAGGAATAAAGGCAATTTTCTAGAAGAGTTGCATTCTAGACCTAAATTTAGGTAAGGGTTTCAAGGAATCAGCTCTTTTTACTTAACTTCCATCTGTCTTTTGTTCCTGTAAAGATTGTTCCAGAGTACATATTATTTAAATAGCCTTTTCCTTTAGTGGAGATGTGGACCTTCTCTATTCTTCAGCCCTTTTTTCAGAACCCACCCAACCCTGCTTTCTTCAAGCTGTTCCTACTAGAGTTGATAAAGAAGACTGATACTTCCCATATTCTAATGTTAGGATCTCCTTAACTGGAAATATTAGATAAGCAAAACAACCTTTACTAACCCATGGCAATTGAGAGAAAATCATTTAAAACAAAACAAAAGATTTTAAAAATTTCAAGACAAATGAAAATAAATTAGAAAAGGGTTTTTTTTTTTTCATATCAGAAAAAAAGAAAAATGTGGATAACAGCAAGAACCAAGCTGTTTCTATCACCTCCTCTTCATTCCTGTGGTGAGGCAGAGATTCCTGCTCTAGGGTTATTGGGATGATTAAACACAAGACACCTGAGAACAGAAGCACTCACAGCAGTTATTAGTCTCATATACTTATATCTGAGGGAGGAGGTCACCACATACCACACAAGGCCATCTGGGGTTGGCTTTGGGGAGCAAAGGAACAAGCACAGGCTATGGGAAACAGGTTTTTAAAATCACAGAAGGCGTAGATGACCTGCTTCCCTCAGGAAGATGTGACTGACTTGTTTGAATAGTTCCATGAGTAGATAGGGTGATGAAGCCCAGTCCTCAGGGATAGACAGGCAACTTGCCTGGTTTTGAGAAGGGTTGTTTGGCTCATGGACCAGATAAGGTAGTAGATAAACAGGAGTATCATTGGGAGCAGTTCAAACATTGGAGGCTTTCTGGTTTTCCACGTACACCCAGGCACTCATAATAGTGGGCCTTAATTTTAGCTTTTAAATGACACAGGAGACAATTCAATTATGGATATAGCATTAAAGTACATTAAATTATGTGGAAAGAAACTTTAGAGAGATATAATCACATTTTTCCTGTTTCACAGTGTGACTAAAACCAAGCCACATTGGGCCCAGTACAATTATGTCTATATTTGTAAATAAGCTTTCAAGTTGTTCAGAAGCAAATATTGAGACAAATAAAATGCTGGTCCAATTATTTACTTATGCTGATATTTCAAAGTTCAATGTCTTAGTTGAAGGTGAAATTACAAAACTACAGCAATATTCTGAGGGTTTACAGAATAAATAATTTAATACATAAAATAATTGTAATATAAGACCCAAATTAATCTTACTTCAAGATTTATGAAATTCATTTATGACCCATTTAAGATGAATAAAGTTATTAGCAATATAAAATAAATTGGTCTATCTTAATTTTTAGGAATTTTTTGTCACTTTCTATGAACCGCTCTTAAAAATATAAAACAATTCAACAAATTGTCACAGTGGAATAACTTGGTTTTATAAAGTATTTGAGGAACAAAGAGAAAATATAAGAATAACCATACCGTCAAGTATACATATTATGTAGAGGTGTTGTTGTTATGTGCCGTGGAATCGGTTCTGACTCATAGTGACCCTCTACAGGGTTTCCGAGGCTGTAAATCTTTACGGGAGCAGAAAGCCTCATCTTTCTCCAGTGGAACTGCTGGTAATTTTGAACTGCTGAACCTGAGGTTAGCAGCCTGATTTGTAAACACTATGCTATCAGAGCTCCTTATTATATAGAGATAGTGAGTTAGAAATAAAATTATGAGTAGCTAGTTTTATAATGTTTTCACATGATTACATAACATACACATATACCAAAAAATGTTTAAATATCTTTGATTTTAAAGATATTGAATATAATGTTTGTGTTAACACTTGAAAATCTGTTTGGGATTTTGTTTTGTTTTGTTTTTGGATTAAGCAACATCTGCATACTAGTTTGCTAATGTTTTAGAAGTTTGAATCTTATTACAAAAGTTACACTTAGTACCTTCCTTGTTAAATTCTTACAGAGAATATTCCCTGAGATGGTCCTGAGCTGAAGGAGGAAGATAGTTAATATCTCTGTCATTTGTGAGCTCTACAGTAACATCTGCCCCGAGCTAAAACCTCCTACATAGAAATAATGATAATGGATGAAGGGAAGGGAGTAGTAGAAAGGTCCATTGACTGCCATTCAATTTACTGAAATTGCCCACTTAGAATACTTATTTAGACATTACAAGCTTCACTTTCTCAAGTGTGAAGCCTAAGTGCACTGAGCTGATAGAAGGTGGAGGGGCACTCACCCTCCAAGATGCATTTTCAGGAAGAGGGAGAGACTATATGCCTTGCATAAACAGATAAACCACATGTAGACCATAGACTGGGCAGAGGCCACATGTAGCTTTGTATGCTTATCATGAGGGCCAAGGAGAAAATTTTGGCAGAGGGAACATCTTGGATACAGACTGTCTGCTGGTCTCATTTGTTTGAGCATCTGGCTTTCCACATGTCAGTAGCCTGGCTAAAGGGATTACATTACTTGCTGAACCGTTTTTAAATTGCTGTATTTATTAATTCTTACAGTCTTAACTTTTTTTTAGTTTAGTTGTTTATGTGAATGACCTGAAAATTATATATTTTAGTTTCATTAAAACAAAAAAAACTCTTTAAGCTTCAAGCACTATTTTTGAAAAGTAGGATTAAGAGTCTCCATGCATGAAAGAGTACTCATACTCTTCTCACAGAACATATTTTTCAAGGCTGATAGTAAAAGTAACTTCTTTTTAAAAGCTCAGGGTAGTGTGACTTGAAAAACTTTTATCAAAAACTTAGAGGTATTTGACGTTAAAATGAACCAGTCTCTTCAACAACTGTTACCTTGGTCAAGCAGTAAAAGGTAGTCTGGCAAAATGTGTGCTAAATATATTTAATTTTTTTTCTCTCTGGTAACATAGTGATTGCAAGTTGGGAAGCTAATCTTAAGGTCAGCAGTTCAAAACTACCAGCCAATCCACAGGGGAAAAAAATGACGCTTTCTGCTCCCATAAAGATTGACAGCCTCAGAAACCCTTCACAGGGTCACTATGCATCAGAACTAACTCCACAATACAGCACCATCATTACCACCATAATTTCCATGGTTTCTTTGTATTAAAAATACAAAATCTATACAATTTCTCCTAATTATTAAGGACTCTGAAATCTATTGACATTTATCACATTTATTTTGGTTTTAGGCAACATGCTATATGTACTCAAAGCTTGTTCAAAGATATGAAAATGTGATTGAGATTCTAGTTGAAATTTCTCAGGGTGTTGAATTTTAAATAAAATGTTTCTGAGCACTATATCCCACATCTTCTGAGTAATACAACACTCTCACCAATATATGATTAACTGTGGCTCTATGTCAGCACATCTATTTAGTTCTCAATTTTACTTGCAACTTACCTTCTGAAGCTTCTCTCTCTGACACATATGCACACACCCCACATCTCTCAGTTTGCACAGAAGTTTGACTTCATGCCTTTAATTTTAACACAACTACTCAAAAAAGGCATTTTGTGGTATAACAAACTTTATAAAAGGGAATAAATACATTTGGGAATTAACCTCATAGCAATACTAACAAATATAAATAAATATTAGATTATTTGTAAAATCCATTCAGTCACACAAGCATGAGGCTCAGCCTCTATCCCCCAAGATGCTAAAAATTGTGTTTCTCTTACTTCATTAAACTGAATAATTTAGTTCAATACTTTCTGTTTGGCTCTAAGGCATACCTTTGTATAAGTGTACATTGATAAAACACATTCAGCAATGACTTTTGTCCATCTCAGTTTCATTATTGGAAAGTAGAAGCATGATAATGTATTTTCTCACTGGCATAATATTCATTATAAGGTAGTCATTAATGCTGTTTCTCAATCTTTTCTGATCTTCTTCCCTTCCAGCACATGGCAGGGTTGTATCTCTTTGCTGCTTTGTGATTGGATGAAGTATTGGGACTAGCTCTGACCAATGAGTGGTGAACAGAAGTAATGAGTATCACTTATGAAGTGCATTGTTGTTGTTAAGTGCCATCCAGTCGGTTCCGATTCATAGCAAACCTGAATAGGGTTTCCAAGGCACAACTGATGAGCTTGAATTACTGACCTTGTGATTCAAATTGATTTTGAAGTTCAGCACATTAGTCCACAGCACCATACCAGGAATCCATGCCAAAGGGAGACCTTGCATATTACCTCTATGTGCCTGAGAGGAGAAATCCCCTTTGTTGGCACATATTGACAGTAAGTGGGTTTTTTAAGTGATTGATAACTTGTGATCACTTATTTTCATAGCAAAAATAGCCTGTGTTGATTTTACTCATGATTTCTACACAAATGATAGTAAAAGGAAAAGAAAAAAAGATCTGTCAGTGACTCTCTAGTGCCTTGAAATTTGAACATGTCCTATTTCTGTATAAACACTTCTCCAGATAAACTCCTAGGCTGTCTGAGAGAATTTCATCTAGCATCACAATGGTGAAGAGTTGTAGACTCAAAATTTATTCTTACCAGCTCGTGTTGCTCTCTGGTCCTGATTGACTCCTGCAGAGCTATTTTATATCTGCCTGCTCAGTTCCTGCCCTGCTGGCAGGTTACAAGATGAACAATCTCTTAGGAGCAACAAATTCCGGTGACAACTAGCAGCATTAACATTAATCCATTCCAAACCTTGCAGGACATGTAAAAGATTTTGATTCTCCTTCTATATCAGCACTCCCTACTACCATTTTTTTTCTCAAGTAAGAGTCATTCTACACCATAGTTTTAGGCTCCCCCAGAGTCCTAAATATGAATAAGGCAAAAGGCACCTTGATTTTTTTTTTTTTTTCAACATAATATTCAACACGTCTTACTTTTGGGATGTAAGTCTGGTCAAGGAAATTATGAGCATTTTCCCTAGTATCTGACTCTTTCTCTCACAACTAGTTTGTACTGGGAAACATTAGCATTCCATCTCTAGTTCTTGCCTGGTAATACATGACATTGGCCCTCCTCCCTAGGGCCGAGTTGGTAGAAAGTTTGTTTATTTTGAGCAAAGATATAACACCTCAGAAACCTTTTACCAGGTATCTATGAGTTGGAACTGACTGGATGGCACTTAACAACAAACAACAAAAATATATGGAGTTAAATATAGCAAATACTACAATGGCACAAAAATTCATAAAAACCCATTTCATTAACCATATAATTATACTGTGATTTCAAAGCAACTAGAGATGTTCTGACGTGTAAATAACATGCCTTGTCATTTCATGGAAACTGGGAGCTGGGCTTCCCAAAGCACTGGACCAGAACTGTAAAACCATTAGATATCCTATTTCATAATCTTTATTAGTTTCATATTGGTCCATCCATTTTCTTGAAAGCTTACTCCATCTTTTTTTGTTTCGTCCCATCTAATTTTAAGTCTCTGTCACACACATTCTCTAACAAAGCCCCCAAAAGTGACTATTTAAACTCTCAAATTTAAATCAATGTAAGTCAAATGAACAACCAATGCTGATGAGAATTGCAGAGTCAGAATTTCAAATTTCCCGAAACAGAGATTCTTATTGATCTTATTTAGGGCTTCTGTACACCTCAAATCATTAAATGCATTGGGTAACTTGGTCATTAATCATTAAAAAGTCATTAATTGGTCATGATTTTATAATATAACATTATTAATAAAAAGAAAATTCTCTACAAAACCTACCATGGGAAGCCCTAAGAGGAACCAAAAAATGGGGTTTAAAATCCTTGCCACAACTACTATCCAATAACCCTCTGCTGAACAAAATTACTTGGTCAAGTGGCTTGGATATTGGAGACATTACACTGGTGCATCACCATTCTAAACTTTTAGGAGCAATGATCTGGTAAATTGCTGAATCAAATAAAATCACTGCTCAAGGACAAAGACACTAGAGAAAATTGGCTCCGAGTCATCATGTTCTTCTTCTTGTTTTCATCACTGCAATGATTTGAAGTAGCCAAAGGAAAAATGACCTACAAGTTTCTAATCATTGACTAAGACACATTCATAATATGAAACTTCAGTCAGGGTTATCAGTAAAAATATAATTCATCTGTTCATTTCTATAACTAGCTATTGAGATCATTGATTTATTCGTGTATATTTCTCATTCTCTCTATATTTAAGGAGTCCTGATGTGGCACTGTGGGCTAATGTGCTGGAGTTCAAGGTAGGTTTGAAGCGCAAGGTTGGCTGTTCAAGCTCACCAGCAGCTCCTCAGAAACAGAAACCCCTATACAGGTTCACTATGGATTGGAACTGACTTGAAAACACTTAACAACAACAACACTATTTGAATTCATTTTAGTTGTGTTTCCTTCTCTTTCTTTCATATCTATGCAAGATGAAAAATAATTGAGTAAAGAGTAAGAAATTGAGTTTGTCATGTATTCACTTCTTTAACAGGAATTGATTGGACACCTTCTAAGTACCATTCAACTATTTACCATTGTTGATACCATCAGTGATGAATCAGAAAGATTCTTTCTCCTATGGATTATGTATTCCATAAAGATGAAAATGGTTGTGAAAAATAAAGAAATGGAAATTAATGTCAGTAGCTTTCATAAGGACAGTTAAAGAGTGAGATGACCCATGGTGACTAGATATTGGATGATTTTTAGTTTGTAAAGTTGAGAAAAACCTCCAAGAAGTGAGGTGATAGAGAGTAAACAGTTTGGTGATCTAAAAAAGAGCACTCCAATGAATAAAAATACCAAAACACAATAACATATATGTTGTATTCTAGGAAGTCAAAAAGGTGAGAATAAAAAAAAAAAAAGTTTAACAACAAAAAAGAAGACACTGAAGCATAGTTTACAGAAAGGAATCAGAGAATTAAAAAGGAGACTATCCAGCATGACTAATAGGAAATACAGAAATGTTTGTTGAGGGGGAAACACCTGAATACTCATTAATGACTGAAAAGAAAAAAACCATCAAAAAATGAGCATTAAGGGAACAAACAAGATGGCGGATGGGGGGACGTATAGCAGAGAGCTCCGCCAACAACAACACAGAATACCTGACCAAGCAGGTTCAGGGGATGGTCCCAGAACTCTGAACCACATATAAAGGAATACTTAGAAGGTTGGAAGGCTCACAGCTGGAGGAATTTGTGGCAGAAACAAGACATCTATTGCTTTCTAGTCCAGGATGCTCGGCTGCTCCAGGAGCTGCCATCTTGAGTGATACCACATGGGGGAAAGATCTGAGCGGCCACAGATGCCTGGCAGAACCGCTGAGATAAAGGTGTGGACATTCTT
>NW_006408527.1:36952579-36958235 GCF_000296735.1 Chrysochloris asiatica | reverse complement strand
GTAGCATTAGATGCTTGATTGGACAGTCAAGATAAACATAAGAACCTAGAACACATTAACAAAGCTGACCTGGATACGTTATTTTCTCCTTGACCTAATGTTTCAGTATCATTTTTTATTGTATAGGTTCTCTTGTAGACGGAGCATCTACATTTATAATTCCTGCAATGATGAATGGCAGCACTTCAAGTTCTTAACAATGATTACGTTTTTCATTCCTTTACCTTTCCTTTGTCGACTCTACTTCTAAGACCATCTACAATATTTCTTTCAAGACAGTCGAATCATCACTTCTTTTATCAGTTAGATCATGTTTGCATTCAAAAACAGAAAACCATGCTGAAACTGCTTTAAATCATGAAATAATGTGATATTTCACAGAAACAGAAATTCAGAGAACAATTTCTCTGTTTCCCTCAGCTGTAATTGTCTCTGCATTGCTTTAATCCTTAGTCTGCATTGGCACAAAATAACTGTAGTATTTCCTGGATTATTCTCTATTGGAATTAGCACTCAATTACTGAGACAGAATGCTGTTATATCAAGAAGAGAGGGAAAGTTGTTCTTTAAGACAGGATCTCCATGAGCTGCCCCAATATAGGTTTTTGGAAATCACAGATTTTAGGAATCAGACTTTCAAAGAAGGAAATATTTAAAGATTAATTGGCCTTTGCCTTTGAGAGTGGGGGTCACTTGAGTTCTTCCCAATGTTATCCATAATTTGTTATGATCCACACATCTGTCTACCACTTGTCCGTCAGTTTGTCACATTGTGGTGGCTCTCATGTTGCTGTGATGCTGGAAGTTATATCACCAGTATTTGGAATGTCCACAGGGTCACTCATGGTAGACAGATTTCAGCCGGGCTTTCAGACTAAGACAGACATGGAAGAAGGAAAAGTGGACTATTTGAAAATTACTAGCCATTGAAAACCTTAAGAATAGTAGCGAAACACTGTCAGGCAGAATCAGAATATTGAATATTGAAATATATGAATAGCACCAGAATATTGTCAGATATGATACCGGAAGATGAATTCCTAGGGTTGGAAGTCATTCAAAATACGACTGGTGAAGGGCAGCTTCCTCAAAGTAGTGTTGGTCATGATGACGCAAATGGGACTTTCATTTGTTGATAGGGCACAACTGAAAATGAGGAGAAACAGCTGCAAACACCCATTAATAATTGGAACATGGAATGTATGAAGTATGACTCTAGCAATATTGAAAATTGTCAAAAATGAAATAGAGCACATAAACATTGATATCCTAGGCATTAGTGACCAGAAATTGACTGGTATTGACCATTTTCAATCTGACTATCATATGGTTTACTAACCTAGGAATGACAAACTGAAGAGGAATGACATTGCTTTCATCATAGCAAGAGCATTTCAAGATCTATCTTGAAGTACAGTGCTGTCTGTGCTATCCATATGCCTACAAGGAGGAGCATACAACCACTAAAGCAGTGATGATAAAACTGAAGAACTTATCAGCTTCTTCAGTCTGAAACTGATAAGACATGCCATCAAGATGTATTGATAATTACTGGTGATTGGAATGTAAACGCTGGAAAAAAGAAGGAGGGATAAGCAGGTGGAACATATGGCAACACTACCTCAAAAGCCCTATACAGGGTAACTCTATATAGGCTCAGAATTGACCCTACAGCACTTGACAACAACATTAAGATAACTAAGGCACACATCAGCATAAAGAAAAATCCTCACAACTGGGCCAGTAAGCAACATCACGGAGTTGTCAAGGATTTCATTTTACCTGGATTCACAATCAACATCCACAGAAGCAGTAGTTAGGAACTCAAAGAACTTTGCTCTCATGGAGCAATTGGCAATCTTGAACTGTGGACCCTGTGACTTACAGTCCAGTGCTTATCATATGGAGCCACCACGCTCCCCATTGTGTATTAAATATACCATGTTGTTGTTATGTGCAATCAAGTCAATTCCCAATCACAGAGACACTGTATAGAGTTTCTGAGGAGCTACTGGTGGTTTGAGCCACTGAACTGGCTGCTAGTCTAGTGCTTATTATATAGTGCCACACAAGAACAAATCTGGCTTGGAAGAAACACAGCCAAAATACTCCTTAGAGGCACAAATGGGGAGACTTTATGTACTTTGGGCATGTTTTCTGGAGGGATGAATATTTCCGAAGACCTTCAATGTGATGGACTGTCACGGTGGCTGCAATAATGCATTCAAACACAGGATGACTGTGAGGATGATGTAAGACAGGGAGGTGCTTCATTTTGCTGTTGGTAGGATCACTATGTATCAGAAAAGACTTGAACTTAATGGCATCTTACAACAATATTAACAAATGGACACAGTTGTCTTTAATATACTATGGGAAGAAGGAGGAAGCCTGAAAGGGGAAAGGAGTTCCAGAAATACAGACTGAAATGTGCCAACCATTAGGTGCATGTTCCTCTTATATTTCCAATGGCCAGGGGTGATGGTTGCTATGATTTTCTGCCCACATGTTCCTTCAGGAATGGAGAACTTATTTTTCAACTGTAAGAACACTATCTAAAGAGATGGCTTACAGCTGTCAGTTCTTTCTGGGAATTGCTGCAGTTGAAGTTAACTGTATTGCTGGAGTTCATACCTCTTTTAACATGAAATCAATACCCCCTTAGTCAATTTAGGACAGCTCTGAAGACCAACTACCTCTGTTGATCTCCTTGTGAGTTTAGTAGCCACTTCAGCTAGTGTTTACTGCAGTTCTTTCCTATCAGGTTTATTTCATCCAATCTTGCTTCAGTCCACTCCCGTGCACAGGTGTTGATCCTAAGTACGCTCTCTAAAAAAAAAATAGTGTGGCAATCTTTGTATCAGAATCTAATTCACAAAGAATTAAAAATGAAGCAGTTGTTATCACTACCAGGAGTGGCCAAAAAAATGTAAATGTTAAGATGGAACTTTGAAATGGATAACTTGCTATTCATCTTGACATAAAGATCAAGCCAATGACTACATTTTAAGACTAGCTAAGCTCCCAAGGTGGTGACTCTCCCAAGCAAGCAACTCTGCTTGCCAAAATCACCTGTGGAAAGAGACGGTGGAAAAGCTCCATATCATCAGTCAATATCAAGCTAGGGGCAGACTGTGGAACAGACCATCAATTGCTCATATGCAAATTCAGGGTGAAGCTGAAGAAAATTAAACTGTGTCCATGAGAGCTAAAATATGACCTTGAATATATCCCACCTGAATTTAGAGGTCATCTGTAGAACAGTTTGATGCATTAGACACAAAAGATCGAAGACCAGAAGAGTTGTGGGAATGAAATCAAGAACATCATACAGGAATAAAGCAAAAGGTAATCTGAGAAACTGGATTATATGAAAAAAAAAAAAAAATGTGGCATCAGGATTTCAGGAAGACTCATTAATAACCTGTGATATGCAGATGATGCAACCTTGCTTGCTGAAAGTAAAGCAGAATTAAAATACTTAATGGTGAAGATCAAAGACCATAGCTTTTGGTATGGGTTGTAGCCCTCTGTAAAGAAAAAGAAAAATCCTTGCCACTGGATCAATAAATAACATCCATATAAATGGAAAAAAGATTACAGTTGTCAAAGACTTCATTTTGCTTAGATCAACCATCAACACTCATGGAAGTAGCCGCCAAGAAATCAAACGATGTATTGCATTAGGTAAATCTGCTGCACAAGACCTCTTTAAAGTGTTCTTAAGCAAAAATATCAGTTGGAGGACTAAGGTGCACCTGACCCAAGCCATGGTATTTTCAATAACCTCATCATATACATGAGAAAGTTGGACAGTGAATAAGGAAGACTATAGAAGAATTGATGCATTTGAGTTATGGTGTTGGAGGAGAATATTGAAAGTACTACAGACAGGCTTGGTAGCGTAGTAGTTACAAGTCGATCTGCTATCCTCAAGGTCAGTAGTTCAAAACTACCAGCCTTCCCATGGGAAAAAGATGAGGATTTCTGCTTCCATAAAGATTTACAACCTCAGAAACCCTATACAGGGTCTCTATGAGTAGGAAGTGACTCCATGGCTCACTACCACCACCGCCACCACCATGGACAGCTCAAAAAACAAACAGATTTGGGTTGGAAGACATACAGCCAGAGTGCTCCTTGGAAGCCAGGACGGCCAGTTTCCAACTCTCATTTTATCAGGCTGGATTAGTCACTGAACAAAGATTTCATGTTTAGTAAAGTGGAAGGTCAGAGAACAAGAGGAAGATCCCCAACGAGATGGACTGGTACAGTGGCAGAAGCCATGCACTCAGGCATACCAACAATTGTGAGGTTGGCCCACAGCCAGGCAGTGGTTCATTTTGTTGTACATAGATAGGGTCACTGAGTGATCATCGGTACTAACTTGATGGCACCTAACAACAACAACAATGGAAGTGGACACAAATTATGAAGATATGTATTTGTATTGTATGCTTGGTATTCTCAGAGAGCCACACCATGAAAAAGACAGTAGACAATTCAAGTAGAGAAAGTGACTTAGCCAGTTGATGTCAGTAAGCAAACATTATCAGTAACTACAATACTGGCACAATAGATACAGGAACCAAGTAATAATGCAGATGAGGATGGAAATTGTACATGAGTCCCAAAGCATTTGTTCACATTTTTCAAGGTTAGTTTAATTTTGCTGTTACATAATATGCAACCTAAAAATAATAGGGCCCCCAGGACTCTCAGCCTTAAGTTATGAAAGTTTGTGTGGTGATACAAGTAAACCACTACAACTAGTCTTTGTTGAAGGTGAGAGGGATTCTGGATGCCTAGAAGAGAAGGAAGAAAAAAGTATAAATTTTGTTCCCAACCCTAGTTTTCTCTGCTATTTCTCTAGGAAGAGAGGTCCACCAGAATTTTGGAAGGGTTGCTCCTAGAACCTATAGACTATGATAGAGATAATGATACAACTTCCAGATAGATCACCCTTCAGAATGAAGTAATAATTCCCTTATTTTCTGGGAGTCCTGCTAAAAGATGACTCTCACTGTCAGTCCTCCTTGGGGACTGTCTTGGTGGAAGAAATTTCCTCACTTAAATTCATGTCTCTATATAGTGACTGCTCACATTTAATGATTGATGAACACAAGAGGAGATCGAAGGCCTGTACAACTAATGCCAATTTGAGACAATTATAATTTCAGTTTTAAGGCCCTCCTGGAAGGCAGTGGAGACTTTTATTAGAATTATTTCAAAACTTAGCACCTGCTTTCTTTCTCCTTTTCCACAAAGATTGATCACAAGAGCACCTATTAATAAGCATCCTCCATTTTATTGTCCATCTTGGAAAATACTGCCTACAAATCCAACTTTTCACATAAAAAATGTCAATAAAAAGAGTTCTGTGGCCTAAATTTGCTATTATGTCATCCTAGGTACTCAATTTTAATTCTGGAAAATTAAGTTTTACATGTAATTAAATGTATTCTATCCTTTACTTCATTGATAGAATAATCACTATTTAACTGAGAAGTCAAGAACCCAAATGATGTACTGCATTAAGCAAATCTGCTGAGCAAGACCTTTTTAAAGTGTTAAAGAGCGAAGATGTCAGCTTGAGGACTAAAATGTGTTTGGCCCAAACCATGGTATTTTAAATAACCTCATATGCATGCAAAAG
>NW_006408527.1:36951231-36952479 GCF_000296735.1 Chrysochloris asiatica | reverse complement strand
TTGAAGAAGTGCAGCCAGAGTGCTCCTTGGAGGCCAAGATGGCCAAACTTCGTCTCTCATACTTCAGACATATTGTCAGGAGGGAGCAGTTGCTGGAGAAGGATATCATGATTTGTAAGGTAAAGGGTCAGAGAAAAAGAGGAAGACCCCCAGAAAGATGGCTTTGCAAAGTGGTAGCATCAATGGACTCAAGCATGGAAACAATTGTGAGGTTGACCCGGGATTGGGCAGTGTTTCATTCTGTTGTGCACAGAGTTGCTATGAGTCAGTAACGGCTTGACGGCACCTAACAACTACAACTGCTCATTGTTGTCATTGTTGTTAACTACTGTCAAGTCAGTTCCAACTCATAGTGACCCTGTATAAAGTTTTTAAGAAGTGGCTGGTCGATTTGAACCACTGACACTGAGATTAGCAGTCCAATGCTTATCCTGCAGTACCATACCACAGCTCCTTTAGTTGTTGGGTGCCACAAAATCTTTTCTAGCCCATAGTGACCCACAGTATGAAACAGTGTCTGACCATGCAATCATCTTCAAATAGTTTCTATGTTTAAGTTCATTGTTGCAGTCACTGTGTCAATTCATCTCATTGACCTTGTGGTTAGCACTTCAGTGCGTATCCTACAGCACCACACCAAAATCTTCTACTTTGCCAAACATGATGTCATTCTTCAACTCTCTCCTGATAATATGTCCAAACTACATTATACTAAGTCTCAGCATCCTTGCTTCTGAGAAACATTCTAGCTGTACTTCTTCCTCCAAAAATTTGCTTGTTGTTCTGGAAATCAACAGTTTATTCAATTTTATTCACCAAAACTATAATTCCATAGTACAAAAGCATCAAGTGTATTTTGATCTTCCTTATTCACTGAACAGCTTTCACACATACATGAGAATCAGGTGTACCTTAGTCTTCAAAATGACATTTTTGCTGTTGAATAAATAAGGGTCTTTATAATTTTTTTTAAAATAAAAATTACCCTGAAGTCAGTTATAATTACCAAAACATTTTTGTAAGCCCACACATTGCTGTTGCTGAGAACTGTCAGACCAGTTCTGAAAAGAAAAAATAATAAATAAATAGTGAAGGATTCTTTTTCAACAGATTTGCCAATGTAATATGTTATTTGATGTCTTTGACTACTGCTTCCATAGGCATTGATTGTAGATCCAAGTAAAATGAAGCTCTTAGTAAGGATTTTTGTTTTTCTTTGTGTTGAGGTGTAATTCTGAAGTCTGATCT
>NW_006408527.1:36942590-36947393 GCF_000296735.1 Chrysochloris asiatica | reverse complement strand
AAAACATTTAATTAAAAAAAAAATAGCTTTAGAAATTTTAACTTTAATGAATATTAGTTTTGTTCAGAATTATTTTCTTTGTCTTTAGATAAGATCCACTAATAAACATTTAAAAATATATCTACTTTTATATCCAAATCAATTGCATTAATAACCTGAAAAATAAAACTAAGGTCACAATAAGGACTGTTTTCCTTGAAAGTTAGATAAATGAATAAAAAATATTAATTCAAGATTTTATTTTCCCCATGAAGTGCTCCTCCTCTATTACCATCTGGCAGTACAATTGCAAAACTCATTATTTAAAATACTGAAGTTTTTAAGTACTTAGAAAAAAATAAAATAAGAGCCTGAATTGATAATACTCTTTAATACAATTTATATGGATTCAAAAATTCTGTAGACATTAATTTTGTTAGAGAAGTTAACTGTTATACATACCTCTCATATATATTTGCAATCTTAATTCAAGAAATCTATTTGCATATTCCACTGAAGATTAACCAGCAGCAATATTTCTCAAAAGCAGAAGGGAGAGCATATCATTAATATTTTCATTAACTTAATATATTGTGTATGAACACCCCAAAAGAGGAATACAAAGAACTGAAAATCTCTGCACAGAAATTAGAAAGGAGTGGATTTTTTTTTAATAAAAGAAAACTAATTTAATGACTTACTAGTTCAAGTGCCTCAGGAAAACAACCAAGGTAATTCAAACACTGAGTAGTTGTTATTTGGGAATAAGTAGCTCATTAAAAGGAATGAGTCTTGATGGTCGTATTACTCTGTTTTTCCTAAGTGGTATTGTATCCTCATGTATTTTATACACTTGTTGGAAAATACTTTTAAACATTAATTTGTGCTGTAGTAAAATTATATTACATAAAGTGTTTTAAATGCTAAAGCTTAGTATGATTAAGTAATTCTGAAACTATTGTGATATTATAGAAAACTAGCAAACTTATCTTCAATAAAAGGGACCAAGAGCTTCAATTACTTGTGAACTTAATATTTGAGCTTGGGTAGGTTGGCTTATAAAAAGAAGAAATTTAAAAGAAAATAAATTCTGTATATTTGGTGACAATTCTAGGAGCTTTCCAGGGTTTATAATAATCCATACACAATCCTAATTAATCTTTCAGAAAAATGATTTGAGGAGGTGGAAAGATAGAGGGACACATCCTGAAATAAGAAGAATCAAAAGTTTGGGAAACAAACGGCATATTTAGTTATTTCTGCCTAAACATCTGAAATCTGTGGGCAGTGTTTCCATAAAAACAGAGGACACATTTATGTTTCTAATGATGACCATAATGATAACTCCCAAGATTATCTTACAATGTGGCTGTGACATTCATGCTCTTCCATTCAAGTACTGGTATCTATTTCTCCTCCCCAAACTTTAAAGGACTCATATGTGTATGCCAAGAAATTTAGGAGACAGCTATTGGTCAGTCTACTGGAGAAATCCAAATTTGTGACCAATCCAAAAAAAGATTCAAATTTTCCAATAATATTATTACTATAATTTGCTGAAAATTGATTTTTACTTACAGCAGCACATCAACAAGGAACTGCTAGAATTTCAAACTGGATTTAGAAGAGGACATGAAACAAAAGATATCATTGTTGATGTCACATGGATGTTGGCCAGGGAGATGTTTATCTGTGTTTTATTGTTTATACAAAGGCATTTAGCTGTGTTGTTGTTCTTAAGTGCCATGAGTCATTTCACACCCACAATAACCCCATTGATATAGGATTTCCATGGATTGGCTTCCATACCAGAACTCCATTTAACCATATGGATATCAAGAATGGGAATTCTAGAACAGTTCATTGTGTTTATACATTAACCGGTACATATACCAAGAGGAAATTTTTGAAAAGAACAAGGGCAAATTACAAGGTTAAAATTAAGAAAAAAAGAATGTATGCTTCCACCACTCTTTTTCAATCTGTATGCTGAGCAAAACACCTGAGAATATGGAGTATATTAAGAAGAAAGTAACATTAGGGTTAGAGGAAGACGCATTAACAACATGTGATACGTAGATGGTATAACCTTGCTTGCTGAAGGCAAAAAGGACTTGTAGTATTTATTGATGAAGATCAAAGACTACTGCCTTCCCTCTGGATTATGCCTCAACATTAAAAAAAAAAAAAATCCTCACACCATTAAGAAAACAAAAATTCTCACAACTGAACCAATAAGCAACATCATGACAGAGAAAAATAATGAAGTTGTCAAGGATTTCATTTACCTTGGGTCCACAATCAACACCTATGGAAAAAACAGTCAAGGTGTCTTGGCTCAAGTCATGGTATTGTCAATCACCTTGTATGCATGGGAAAGTTGTACAATGAATAACAAAGAATGAAAAAGTGATGCCTTTGAATTATGGTTTGTCAAAGAATATTGAAATATACCTAGACTGTCAAAACAAATAAATGTGTCTTGGAAGAAGTATAGCCAGAATGCTCCTTAGAAATGAGGAAGGCAAAACTTTGTCTCACATACTTTGGATACATATTTAAAACCAGTTCTTGGAGTGAGACATCATCCTTAGTAACATAGAGTAAGAGTGAAAAATAGAAAGACCCTCAACAAGATGGATTGACCCAGTGGTTGCAAAAATGGACTCAAGCAAAGTAACAATTGTCAGGATGGTGTAGGGCCAGGCAGTGTTTTGTTCTGTTTACATAAGATTGCTATCAGTTGGAACTGACTCAATAGCACCTACAACAATTAACTTTAAATATACAGCTTCAAGGAAGGTAATATGATCGTGATGATGCTATATGATTATTCACGCAGATCATAAGATTTCCCTGGTCTTTCATCTTGCTTTGTTGGAATGCTTACTCTGCCAACCCACCACCACATTGTAAGGAAGCTCAAGAGCATTATGTAGAGGACAGCAAAGTAAGCACTTTGCCTAGGACATCAACAAAACAGGGACACTAATTGTCTAAAGCAAAGATCCATAGAAACCAAGCAGACAGGACACAAAGAAAATTGAAAGCCAGAGTGGAAGGGAACTGGCAGGGCCCTAAGTTAAATTGATTCCAGCTTTAGTGCATTAGAATACGCTAGCTGAAAGTAAAATTCCTTTAGGGTCATGAAGGCATCCACATGCAAAGTTAAGATATGAAGTCCCTATCACTGTAATACGTTTGTTGAAATCTGTCTCCTGCAGTTTCCTCCCATGTAATTGAAACTCCTTATCTTGGTGGGTATCTTGGAAGTATACTATTTCTTTCTAATCAAAAACAAGGTGGTAATGAATTGTTGAAAGTCTCACCTAAATCCTTAGAGGAAAGAGATGACCTAAACAAGTTGTTCAGTAAAGAGAAACTGAGTCTCAGTAAGCTAAACAATTAAACTCTTTCTTGCTTTCAGCCTCTCCAGATGTTAAATGATTGTCAAATTAAGAATTGGTCCTGGTAAAAATCAAATTTCAAAGGAATCGTATAGTCCGAGTGTGGCACCATAGGATAAGCACTTAACCTCAAGGTCAATTTGAACCTCAAGGTAAGTCATTCAAACTCACCAGCCATTTCTAGGAACTGCTATACACGGCCGCTCTGAATCAATAGCATTTATTCTCCTCATATGGAGTTACTATTGTTGTTAGGTACCACCAAGTTGGTTCTGACTCATAGTGACCCTATACATAACAGAATGAAACACTGCCCAGTCCTGCACCATCCTCACAATTATTATATTATAGCCTATTATTGCTGCCACTTATCAAACCTCCAAACGTCTGATTGGAGGTCTTCCTCCTTTTTGCTTACTCTCTACTGTTCCAAGCATGGTGTCCTTCCCCAGAAACTGGTGTTCCTGAAACATGTCCAAAAGATGAGAGATGAAGTCTTGTCACCCACCCTTATAAGGAACATTTTATCTATACTTCTTCCATGGCAGATTTGTTTGTTCTTCTGGCAATCCATAGTATTTTCAGTGTTCTTCTTCAGCACTGTAATCCAAATGCACCAGTTCTTCTGTGGTCTTCTTTATTCACTGTGACTTCTGAGATTAGATCATAGTTATCATAATGCTTGCTCTTTAAAACCCTCACTATGCTGTCAGGCAGTCCATCATAGTATGCAAAAGTCCACATAACCAGAAATTTAAGCCCAAACCTCTCGATCACAGTTAGTTTCCTAACTGTAAGTCAGCAACCATTTGTCAACCATCTGACTAAACTATCTTTAAAAATCCTCTAACTCCCAAGAAGCTACCACAGATGATACCCCAAAATTAAGAGATATGATATCTCCACTGATTATTATGAAAATTTCATTTCATGATAAAATCAAAGGATTGATGTTATATTTAAATAACTAAATTTAAGATCAATACTCATCTGTAAGTTTATCACACTATGGTGACTTGTGTGTTACTGTGATTCTGGCAGCTCTACCACTCATATTTTAAATATTAACAGGGTCAACCTTTGTGGACAAGTTTCAACATAGCTTCTAAATGAAGACAGTCTAGAGAAAAGAAAAGGCAGATCATTCTGAACTGTTAGCCACTGAAAATCTTATGAACAGCAGTGAAACATGGTCTGATATAATGCCTAAAGGTGTGTCCCTCAGCTTGGGAGGTACTCAGAATAAATTTCTTCAAAGTATAGCTGACCTTAATGATGTGGTAGAAGAAAAGTTATCAGGATCTTCATATGCTGAGAGGTCACCATTCAAAATAATAAGAAACAGCTGCAAATATCCACTAGTAATCACTATGTGAAATGTATGAAGTATGAATTTAGACAAATTGGAAGTCACCAA
>NW_006408527.1:36924761-36942125 GCF_000296735.1 Chrysochloris asiatica | reverse complement strand
AAAAAATAACAAGTTTCTAGGAATTGATTGAAAGTAAATAAAAATATTTAAACAAACTGTAGTACTGGAGGTATTCATACATTTATGTCTATAAATTAGGAAGTCAGCTACCTGGTCACATGATTGAAAGACATCCATATTTCTGTCCATTTCAAAGAAAGGTAATCTAACTGAATGTGGAGATCATTGAGCAATATCATTAATATCATATGTATGTGAAATTTTGCTAAAGATAATTAAAAACTAATGCAATGGTACATCAGTTGGTCGCTCTACATCAAACAGGATTCAGAAGAGGATGTAGAACTATTAGTATCATTGCTGACATCAGATGGATCTTAGCTAAAAACACAGAAAAGCAGGAAGATATTTACTTGTGCTTTATTGACTATGCAAAGGCATCTGACTGTGTGGATCATTATAAACCATGGGGAACATTGCAAAGAGTGGGAACTCCAGAACACTTAATTGTGTTAATGAAGAGCCTGTACATAGACCAAGAGGAAGTTGTTTGAAAAAAAAAAAAAAAAAGGGATTAAAATCAGGAGAGAGGTGCACTATGGATATATCCTTCACTAATTTTACTCAGTCTGTGTACTTAAAACAATAATCTGACAAATTGGATTATATGAAAAACAATGTGACATCAAGATTAGAGGAAGCCTGTGATTCACAGATGACAGAATCTTGCTTGCTAAAAGTGAAGAAGACTTGAAACATTGATGAAGATCAAAGACTGCAGTCTTTAGTATGAATTTCACTGAAATATAAAGAAAATATAATTCCTCACAGCTAGACAAATAAATAACATCCTGATAAAGGGAGAAAAGCTTGAATTTGTCAAAGATGTCATTTTGCTTGGGTCCACAATCAAGACTCATGAAAGCAGCTGCCAAAATATCAAAGGATGTATTTCAATGGGTGAATTTTACTGCATAAAACCTCTTTAAAGTGTAAAAAAGTAAAGAAGTCACTTTGAAGACTAAGGTATGCCTGACCCAAGCAATGGCATTTCCATTTGTCTCATATGCATTTGAAAGTTTGACAATAAATAAGAAAAACAATCAAAGAATCTATAGATTTGAATTATGGTTTTGGAGGAGGATATTGAAATTACCATTGACTGGCAGAAGAACAAACAAATCTGTCTTGAAAGAAGTACAACCAGAATGCTCTTTAGAAGAAAAGATGGCAAACATTTGTCTCTTATACTTTCAACATGTCAGGAGGACAAGTTCCTGGAGAAGGACATCATGCTGAATAAAGTGGAAGGTAAAAAAAATAAAAGAAAGAAAGAAAGAAAGGAAGGAAGGAAGAGAAAGAAAGAAAAGGAGATGAATTGACATAGTGGCAACAACAATGGGGTCAAACATAACAATTGTGAGGATGGTTCAGGACTGGGAAGTTTATTTTTGTAGTGTGTAGGGTCAAAGTCAACTTAATGGCTCTAATAAGAAAAATTGGAGGATAATTGGTTATACAGCAATAGATAACTACTAAAATTCCTTAGCCATAACTCACAGTGGCTCTGCTTCCCCAATTGGCTCTGATTAATACAAACATTATCAAACATTAAAATTGTTTTGTTTTAAAAGGTAGCAAAATTCTAGGAGAAGCCTTAGAAACAAAATAAAACACATGTGTAAGTTTTATTAAGTAAAAGATAATATACCAATATACATTCTACAACTATTTCTAGACATAGAAGAAGAGTGAGACTGAGAAATAATATCTATAGATTTCAAGTTAATTAATATGAATACAAATATATATGATAATTATTTACAAATTAAAGTTATTTGATCAAAAATAATTTTATTACTCATAAATGAATCTGCAGATTACAGTGTACATTATTAATAGCTTTTAAGAGTTTATAATGTCTCTTCAGCATAATCTGTCTTTTCTAAATTGTTTTAATTATTTTTTAAATTATTTAAAATGTCTCCTTGTAATTAGGTGAATGTTATAGCCACAAAGCATTTATCAAAAAATAATATGTTGTATGATTGTTACATTTAAAATCTTTAACTGTCTCAACTACTCGACAAACCATTAGAACAATGGCTTCTGATTTACAATCCTCAAAGAGCTTTCAGTAATTTCATATATACTTTGAGACAAAAACAGATTAAAAGTCAAAGGATGGAAAAAAATAAACCAAGCTAATTGCAATAGAAAATGAACATGAGTAGCAGCAATACCAATCTCTGATAAAATAAACTTTAAGGCAAAAATCAGCATAAGAGATAAAGAGAGAGACTATCTCATGATTAAATGGTAAATTGAACAAGATGACATAACCATAATAAATATCTACACTCCCATTGAAAGAGCACCAAGATATATAAAACAAACCCTACTAAAATTGAAGAAAGAAATTGACAAAACTACAATAATAGTGGGAGATTTTAATATGCCACTTTTGAAAAAGGATAGAACATCCAGAAAGAAACTCCCTGAAGATACAGAGGAACTAAACAGCACAATCAACCAACTTGTCCTCATAGATGTGTACAGAGCATTCAACCCAACAACAGCACAATACACATTCTTTTCCAGTGCACAGGGAACATTCTGCAGAATAGATCATGTGTTAGGCCACAAAACAAGACTCCATACATTTAGAAACATGAAAATACTGC
Organism: Chrysochloris asiatica; assembly: GCF_000296735.1. Taxonomy (NCBI): domain Eukaryota; kingdom Metazoa; phylum Chordata; class Mammalia; order Afrosoricida; family Chrysochloridae; genus Chrysochloris; species Chrysochloris asiatica. The sequence goes on along the minus strand of NW_006408527.1, from coordinate 36,939,480 downwards.
AAAGAATCTTCTTAGACCACAGTGCTATCAAATTAGAAATCAACAATAGGAAGACCAAGGAAATAAAGTCAAATACATGGAAAACTGAAAAACACCCTGCTGAAAAGCAACTGGGTAGTAGAAGAAATAAAATGTGAATTCACAAAGTTCCTAGAAACAAATGAGAAAGAAAACACAACATCCCAAAATCTTGGGACATGGTGAAAGCGGTACTGAGAGGGCAATTTATTGCAATAAACGCACATATCCAAAAAGAAGAAAAAACCAAAATCAACACATTAACACAACATCTACAACAATTAGAAACAGATCAACAAAGTGAGCCTACAGTCTCCAGAAGAAAAGAAATAATAAGGATTAGAGCAGAAATAAATGAGGTAGTAAATAGAAAAACTATAGAAAGAATCTAAAGGACAAACATGAATCTGCAAAACATCTCACAACATGTCTGAACCTGGAGGACCTTTTGCTGAGTGAATTTAGTCAGTAACAATAGAAAAAATATTGCATGAGGCTAATATTGTAAAGAGTTAATAAAATTTTTTCTTAATAAAAAAAACACCTATGATGGTTATGGGGGAGGAGGGAAAGAGGTAGAGGAAAATTATTTATGAAGTAGATGTTGTTGTTGTTGTTAAGTGCCGTCGAATCGATTGCAACCCATAGCGACCCCGTATAGGGTTTCCAAGGAGCAGCTGGTGAGCTGGACTAGATGGTAGACAGATGTTATCATTGGTGACAGGGCAGACAATATACAACAAGAGGGAAATTTGCAGAGGAAAGATGAAGGTAGCTGGTGACACTGGGAGGAATGCAATAGTTAAAGTGAATGGAGGTAAATGCTGTTGACTATCTTTATGCAGGGAGGGAATTGCAGACATTGTGATGAAACAAAATGTATGATCTGGTGAATGTAAAACTGATGATCTGCTCTGTAAATTTTACTGATTTCACTATAAAAAGCTTCAAAAAAAGATGCACTAAAGGCACTAAGTATTTTCAAATTTCTTTCAGCAATCTTTTTCTCATTCTGAGAAAATTGTACTTGTGTTAAATGTATTTCTAAGCATTTTATTCTTTTTAATAATATAGCGTTTAAATTAGAATTGTCTTCTTAATTTTAGGTTAGCTCTGGGTTTGACCATCAGCCAGTCCACTTCTCAAACTTTTCTCGGAGTCCTTGTTTGGGGCTGCAGGTAAATGTGCAGGACTACAAAGTCATTTGAAGCATGGAGTAGGTAGTTCAAGCTCACCAGTTGCTCCTTGGAAACCCTATACAGGCTTGCTATGGGTCAGAACCAATTCGACCACATTTCACAACATAACCTTGTTGTACAGAAAGGTAATTGATTTTTATAAATTGATCTTGCATCCTGAAATGCTGCTGAATTTGTTGCTTAATCATATTTTGGAGGGGAGAGTAGATTCTTTAAGATTTCCTAATGTAAGATTATGTGATCTTTAAATAGAGAGTTTGATCTGTTTCTTGATCATTATTTTTCTTGCCTAATTGTATTGGCAGGAATCTCTTGTAAAATGTTCACTAAAAGTAGCATGGCAGACATCTTCATTTAATTCCTGATACTAGAAAAAAAAGTTCAGTTTTTAACATTGAGAATAATGTAAATTATTGATTTTTCCTAGATCTCCTTCAATCAGGTTGAGGAAGTCCCTTTTATTTTTAGTTTATTGATTTATTGTACATTTTTTTATTAAGATGTGTTAATCTTGATCAAATTAATTTTATTCCTCTATTGAGAAGATGGTGTAGTTTTCAATTTTTATTGTTTTTATGACTTGGTTCAGCTCTCTTAGGAAAATCTGTTTATTATAAACTGCAGTGGAGCATTTTATGTGTCACTCTCAGTGAGTACCTCCTTGGGCATGTATATTGTCACCCGGAATGACAATGGGTTTAGTAGGGTTTTTTTCCACTGTATCATTTCATAATCTCTGTAAAACTGTCAGGCTCATATGATATTTCTTCTAAAGTTATACATCTCCAATTACTTGCTGATCATTGTATTATTTTCAACAATGCCATTAGAATAAATTTCTCAGCAGTCTTAACTAAGTTTCAGGCAAGGGTAGCTTTTCAGGGCAGACTGAGGTTTGTTGTAACCCCAGGAAGACTCTTTTTAGCTGTCTCACTCTCTCTTCCTTTGGTGAACTATTTGGCGAACATTTGAGCTTGTTGCTTTAGATTAAAAGGAGCTGTTGATTTTCAAGGAAATATGAAACAGTCTGCTACTGTAAAAATTGACAGTTATGCAACCCTATGCAAGGTTGAAATTAGCTCAATGTCAATGAATTTTGGTTTGGTGGGTTTATTGATTTTGAGAACAGTTGAATTTCTATGATGTGGGTTAATGTGCTTGACTGCAAGGTCAGTTTGAACTGCAAAGTCGGTGGTTCAAGCTCACCACCCACTCTTCTTAAACCCTATGGTGGCTATGAGTCAGAATTGACTGGACAGGACTTAACAACAACATTTCAAATAAAGTCATGTCCTATGGAGAAGTCTTTTAAGTTCTCTTTTCTTATGGAATGACTGCACATGAGTAAATATATCAGAGTCAACACTCTGGACATCAGTAGCCTCTGATCTTTTTGGCTTACTTCTTCTGGTATGGGACTACACTCTTTGGACAAGTTGGGATGAGAATAACTAGGGATCCAGATATGGAAAGATACTGAACTTCTACCCTATGGGTGGGAGCTGGGTGGAGGAATGGCGCTCACAAATAATTTATCTTCTTCAACTGTAGAAGATGAAAACTGCTGGCTGCCTGCCACTTCTGGTGAGATATGTAATCCTTGATTGGGAACTTGGAAGTAGGGAGCTCTGTGTTATTTGTACTCATTCACTTAAAATGGAGCTTCCATGAAGCTTAACTGGGAAGTGAGAAAGAGAAGAAGTAAGTTGTGACTTAAGTGCACAGATGCTCACAATTTTTACTGAGTTTTAGTCGATTTTCTTGAATAAATATTTCTTTATTTGCTGTGTGCTCTTAGAATAATTTCCAAGGAATATAGTATTTTGTGTTAATAGTTTTTATCAGCTTTTGTTGTTTTTGTTACATTATGGAGTGGGTTTTGGGAGCTCTCCAAACAAAAAGTAGAAACTAATATACTGTTTGAATTTCTACTTTAAAGATATGAAATTATAGGTTTTACAACTTCTTTAGTTCACTTATGTAGTGAATGGCAGAACTGTGATGTGAATCTAAGCACGTTACACTGTATCACTGTGCTGACTACCATGACAAAGAATGTGTATATGTTACTTTTCTAAATGAAGAACAATGCTGCTTCATCTTTTAGCACTCATTTCCACTGCAAATTGTGATTTAGTACTTCATGTCAATCCAGGTACTAGGAACAACTATTAAGATGAGAGATATTTCCATGTAGCTTACAAGCAGTAGGATTGATTGTTGCAGTAACACCTATTCATCTTTTGTTGAGATGGAGTTTGCAGAGAATATATTCATTGACTGAACAAGACCCCTTCTTTCATGTCTAGTGCACAGTTCAAATTTTTCATGACCAAACCTAACTATTGAACACTCTGCTTTCCCTAACATGTTTTTATATCTGTGTGTGTGTGTGGATATATATATATATATGTAGAGAGAGAGAGAGAGAGAGAGAGTCTTGATGTGGTGCTGTGGAATAAAGCACTGGACCGCAAGGTTGGCTTGAACCGCACTATATATGCATGTTGTTGTTGTTAAGTGCTGTTGAGCTGGTTCTGTCTTACAGTGACCCTGTATAGTGTTTCCAAGGAGCGGATGGTGAGCTTGAACTGCTGACTTTGTGGTTCAAACTGACCTTGCAGTCCAGCCCATTAACCCACAGGGCCACACCAGGACTCCATAAAAATATATATTTTAATAAATGCAGTCACTGACCTCTCAGATTCTCAGATCACATGCAAACAAAAAACTAAACCAGTTGCGGAGTCAAGTTGTTTCTGACACATGGGAACGTCAAACTAAACCAAACCAAAGTCACTGTCATCAAGCCGATTCTGACTCGTAGCTACTGTATACAGGGTTTCTGAAACTGCAAATCTTTATGGGAACAGACAGACTGACTCATCTTTCTCCCATGGAGTAGCTAGTGGTTTTTAACTGCCAATATTTTAGCTAGCAGTTCAAGGCCTACCCCATAGCACCACAGTTATTACAAAGAAGAAATGAGCATTATAGGGCTTGCTTGGCTGTATCTTTCTGGAAGCAGATCACCAAGCTTTTTACCTATACTGTTGTTATGTGGATTTGAACCACCTAAACCTAATTGCTTTAAGGTAGCAACCAGTTGCAAACCAATTACGCCATCTATGCTACTGAAATGAGAAGGGATCACTTTTATTCATTTCTTTTCCTCATCCCTCATATCTCAATTCTAAATCAGTCATATAAAGTCTCTAAATCCAATGCCCATCTTCACCCTATTCAATTCTCTTTCTTCACCAACAATTTCTTAGCAAATAACAACTCTCTATGTTATTGCCACTACAATTGCCTTCTGAATAGTTTATATGCCACCACTCTTTTGAGCAAATGTTTCACACAACAGCAGAAATGAGATCTTTTAAAAATATAAAGTAAATGCTGTAAATCTCTTCAAATGGTGTTCTATTGAACTTAGAGAAAAGCTAAATTCCTTTTCTTGGCTTATACGTCCCTTCATTTGCTAGGCTGTGTCTACTTTTTAAATTTTTCTTATCTGTTTTACTTTGTTTTCATGCTAATCCTCTTGTTTCACATGTACATCATATCATAATATCCATAAGTCTCTATTCCCCATTAATGCCTCTTCCCAGAACATTCTTTACTAGAAATCTTCTTGATGATTTCTTTCTCAGTCTTTTAGTTCTTATTCCAACTCTCAACTTCTCATGAAGACATTTTCAACTCTATTATGTTTTTTATGAAATCACATCTTCATATATTTTATGTTGTCCTTCAACCTATCTTAAATAATATTATCTACTTTTAAAATTTTATATTTTCTGGAAAGGAAACTCCAAATAATTTCAGTGCTTGGATTGCAATGCAGTACAGTAGTCTTCTAATAATTACATATTGAAAAAAAAAAAGATTGAATGCATAAATAAATAAAATAATGTTTTAAGGACTAAATATTAAGAAATGCTGCATTAATATAACACCATCTCATAATATATAGTCCTTAAAACAGGGTAGATTATATATATATATATATAAATTATGAAATAACCTTTTATGTTAACTTGACCCAGAGGTAACATAGTTTACTGCAAGAACTAGTCATGTGCTATCGTTTAGACATAGAGGGATGCACTAACTTTCCAGCCACAATACTGTACTATGATAAACTCATAATTTTCATAAATTCTGCCATTATTGTTCCTTGTAATCTTGACTATATCCTTTCTGTTTATATATTTTTATTGCACCTGTCATTTCTATAATTGAGGTTAACATATAGAATCCTAAACTTACTATGTTATCTTGCTTTAGGAGGTCAGAGTCATTTCTAATAATGGAAATTTTATTACTTTGAGAATTAAAATCTGAAAGGCATGATTTCTTATACTAACCTCATCATCTTTTTCTGTATATTACTCTTCTTCAATTTATTTCCCATATTTACTGGTTTTTTCAGTTGATCATATGAAATTCTATGCAAGATATATAGTGGGAAAATGAAAATATTAAAATACATGAAATACTATATGCAATTGCATTTAAAAAACAGCAAAAAAGAAATGCTTTAATATAGACAACAAACTTCAAAAGAAGTAATGCTATTAAAATAAAAAACATTAATTATACAAATATGACACTAATAAAAGGGATATTTGTGAAGGTTGTTGTTGTTTTTGGGTGCCATCAAGTCGGTTCCAACTCATATCAATCTTATGCCCAACAGAACAAAACACTGCCCAGTCCTGCACCATCCTCACACTCACTGTGCTACTTGAGCCCATTGCTGATGCCACTGTGCCAATCCATCTCATTGAGGGGTCTTCTTCTTTTTCGCTGACACTCCTTTTACCAAGCATGATGTCCTTCTGCAGGGCCTGATCCCTCCTGATAACATGTTTGAAGCATGAAAGCCGAAGTCTTTCCATTCTGACTTCAAAGAAGTATTCTGACTATACTACTTCCAACACAGATTTGTTTTTCCCTCTGAAATTCTATGATATTTTTAATATTCTTCTTTTATGAAGATGTCATTTGGTAAAGGGTGATTTTTATTTTGGTCTATATATGCCTTTCCTTCTTTTACACCATCCAGTATCCCTTGATCTGTTTGAATGATAGTCTTTTGGTCTATATATAGTCTACACATGAGAACAATTAAGTATCTTGGAGTTCTCATTACTAACAATGCTGCTCAATATGACCCGCACTTTCAAATACCTTTGTATAATCAATGTAACACAGGTAAACATCTTTCTGGTATTCCTTGCTTTTAGCTAAGATTCATCTGACATCAGCAATGATATGCCTCTTTCCTGCCCTCTTCTGAATTAAGCTTGAATTTATGACTGTTCCCTATTAATGTACTATACTGCTATGACCACTTTTGAATCATCATTAGTAAAATTTTACTTATGTATGCTATCAATTTTATTAGATAATTCACAAAATCTGTTGGATCACCTTTCTTTGGAATGAGCCTGGCTTGTTTGCCAGACAGCTCTCATCAAAATTTCTTGGTTTAGATGAGTGAGGGCTTTCCACATTGCATTCATTTGCTGGAATATATCAAATGGCATTCCATCAATTTTTGGAATTCTACTTTTCACAAATGTCTTCAATGCAGGTTGGGTTTTTTTCTTCAGTGCCATCTGTTATGAACCATGTGCTAACTCCTGAAATGATTTGGATGGCAACCAGTACAGTGACTCTCTATATTCCTTCCATCTTCTTCTGATGCTTCCTGTACCATTCCATATTTTCATCCACAAAACCATTCAATATTGCAGACTGAGGCTTAAATTTTTCCTTAAGTTCTATCAGATCGACAAATACAAACATGATCTTTCCTTTTGGTTTTCTAATCCCAGGTGTTTGCACATTTCATTTTTAATACTTTGCCTTGTGCTGCTCATCAAAACCTTCAGTTCAGCTCTTTTACTTCATCATTCCTTTCATTTGTCTTACCCACTCTATGTTCAAGAAGAAGATTCAAGTGTCTTCTGATATCCATTTTGGTCTTGTCTTTCTTTCTTGTATTCATAATGACCTATTGTTTTCTTCATGTATGGTATCCTTTATGTCATCCCACAATTTATCTGATCTTTGTCAACAGTGTTCAGTGCATCAAATCTTTTCTTGATATGGTCTGGTGGGATATACTCAAGTTTGTATTCTGACTCTGATTTACCTGTTTTAATTTTCTCCATCTTCAACCTGAACTTCTATATGATCATTTCTGCCATTAGTCCCTGGACTTATTCTGTTAGTAAACTTGAGTTTCTTCATCATGTCTTTATACAGATGTAGTCTGTTTGATTCCTCTCTACTTCATTTGAACAGTTCATGTGTATGTTGCTATTAAGTGTCATTGAGTCAGTTCTTAGTTATATTGACCTCATACAGGGTTTCTGACGAATGGCTGGTGGGTTTGAACTGCTTACCATTTCATTCCAACCAACCTTGTAGTCTAGTGCGTATCCTCTAGTGCCACACCAGGAGTTAATTTATGTTGTTGAAAAAAGGATATTTCCACTGAACAGGTCTTTGGTATAAAAAAATTCTGCCCTATAATCTCCTGCATCATTTCTGTTATTGAGGCCTGATTTTTCTTCTACTGGCCCTTCTTCTTTATTTCCATCTTTCACATTCCAATCACCAGTAATTATCATTGATTCTTGATTGCATGCCTGGTTAATTTTGGATTTCAGATGTTGGTAAAAAATGTTCAACAATTTCATCTATGTCATAAGTGGTTGGTATGTAAATGTGAATAATAGTCATATTAGTTTGTCTTCCTTTTAGGCATATGAATATTATTAACCCATTGACACCATTGTACTTCATGAATGATCTTGAGATATTATTTTTGACAATGAATGTAATGCTGTTCCTCTTTGCATCCTAACATACTAGAGCACATCACTGTCCTCTTTCAAATAGCCAATGAATGTAGGTACTCTAATCAGCCATAAACCAAACACACTGCCACTGAGTCCATTCTGACTCATAGTAGACTTAGGTAGGGCTTCCAAAACTGTAAATCTTTACAGAAGCATCTTTTTCCCAAGAAGCATCTGGTGGATTTAAACCAATGACCTTGAGGCTAGCAGCCCAATGCGTAGCCTCCAGTACCACCAGGGACAGTTAGGTATTCTAAGAACCTACAATAAGTATATGTTTTTTTCATTTGTGCATAGTTTTCTCTTTTGCCAATCTTGGACTTCACAAATCTCAATCTTAGATAACCCAAAGTCTCTATTATAGTTGTTCTTACCAAGGACTTAGGATATAATAGACTGGCTCAACTACATATAGTTAAGAATGCACTAGGTTGGTAACTGAAAGGTGACATCTGTGGTGACTTAGAGTTAAATGAAAAATAAACACTGTGCATAAAAAACCCCACAGGGTTTCCATAGGCCTAGAAACACTGCAGGTTATCAGGTACAGATAACCATGTTCTCCCAGAAGGCCCAGAGGGAATTATGATGTCAGAAAGCTTATAAGCCCACCTTTAGCCTATAACTAATTGGATTTGCTAAAAGAGGAAATAGAATTTTCCCAGAGAAACAGCCTTCTTGTTAAGCCTTTGTAGAGTATGGGACCTCAGATGGAATCCAGAGCCACACTCATATCTTTCTGATTTGGGGCATTCCCGCTTTAAAAAGATGTAAAGACCAACCCAGAACTGCTGGAATAACAGAAGACTCTTATTAAAAGAAAGACCTACAGAAAATAAGCAGATTGTTTGACTGTTTGAATATCAAACAAGCTATTTGCTTTGGAGGCATTAAGGGAAATAAAAGTCAGCCCATCAGGGAATACCCCTTTTTAGAACTGAAACTCAACAGGAACCCATGAGCAGTATAGTGACCACCTGAGTCTACTTGTGGGTAGAAGTGGGGGATATGCAGCAATGAAAACATCACTGAGTTTGGCCACGTCCCATTGGCACCTGTTGACCTTGAGATGAGAGAGAAAAGAGAACAGGCTGGCTGGCCTACAGTTTAGGAAGATGTGGGAACTCCTGACCTAGCCTCTGGGGTTAGGGCTGACAGTGAGCAGTCAACTGGCATGAAGTGCTCTGGAAGTGTGCATGAACTCCCAATTTGACCTAGTTTAGTTGGCTGAGAACAAGTGCAAATTGCTACAATTTGATGAACAATGCTTTTGCCTATGAATGCAGTGACAACATTTCAACCAGAATAGAAGGGTTCTTCATATCAAGGAACAATCTTGTTTCCTGAGTGTATTGGGTTGCTATGAGAAATTTAGACATTGGCTACCAAAACTGGAGTTGCTGCAAAGGCACGAAACGATTGGTTTACAAGCTTTCATGAATGTATTTAGTTGCAGAATGAGTCAGTTAAGGTAGAATCCCCACTGAATAGTTTCCCTGTTTCCCAGAGGATCACGTGAAAGGGAAGCTTAGAGGTTGACAGTGATTGGATTTTATGATTCAATTGTGAATAATTGTTAGCAGGATTCATTGTCACAATTGTAAATATAGAATATGTGTAACTAAAAGGAAGAAGTAGGTAATCTTTCATTTCAGTAACAGATGATCCCAGGACCATTGAGAAGACAAAGAGCATGAGTAGAGTGTGAGATCCCTACCTAGAAAAGCAGCAACAGCAAAGAAGGTAGCTGTGTGCCTGAGGTCAGTAAGCTGGCTAGCAGAATAGGTCCTTTGGACATTTAAAGGAATATATATTTATTTTTTGTTTTGTAATTGTACATCAAGTATTTTTGTCTTGTTCATTTGTGGAATATAATATGTAAATGGAGAGCCTTAGGGAGGAGGTGGGATAAATATTGTTGCGGGTAGGGGACTGTAATCACTGAGATGAAGCAAGGTGTATGGTTTCCTAAATGTAGATCTGATGATTTTGTCTGTAAACCTTCGCCCAATTCACAATAAAAAGCTAAAAAAGAAAAGAAATAGGCCCTACTGTACCAGAGGTATTTCAAGATCTAAATCACAAATAAAGAAAACAAAGTACAATTGGCCACACTTCTGACACCATCTTTTCTGGGGCCCCAGGGGTTTCTGTTATCTCTAGACTGCTGGAACCAATATTAATAATCATTTTCTTTTAAGAGATGTAAAATAAGGATAGTTCTGAACTGTGAAATTTGTGTGTTTAAGCGCTGACAAACAAACTACCAAAAAAAGACATAAATGTTCACTTTGTCAAAGAGTACCAGAGTCCAGTCTATTTTGCTTGCAAGTTATGTGGTTATAAGTCTGAATTTTGAAATATTTAAATTTGGCTCTAAGTTACAGAATTATAAATACCTCAATGATTAAATATTGATGTTTAAAGGTAAATTTATTATGTGCTGTATACATACATAAATACTTTCAACACATTGTTCATATTTCATCATAAAAATATTGTACCTAATTTGTGAATCATAAATGATGGAACTATGAAAAAAAAAAAAAAAAAGCCTAGAGGACACATTTCACTAAGATATTCAGAAATTCATTCTCGAAAGGCTGAGCATCAAGTTCAAAATTTGTGATAGCTGTCTTCTCGCTAGTAAAGGAATATTACAATAATATTAGCTTTCCTGCTCTCAGGAAAGTAGAGACCAGAAAATGGTGCTTTGTGATATAGACAGAGCCCTGGTGTGGCACTGACATTATAGGATAAACACTGGATTAAAACTTGGAATTTTAATCCTACCAGCTCTTCCTTGGAAACCCTATGCAGGGTTGCTATGAGTCAGAACTGATGCAACAACACATAGCAACAACTCATCTAGGTCAAAGTGAACATAATTGCTACGAAAAAAGATGGAAGACTAACTAATTTGTTGTTCTTGGTTTTTTAACCCTCTGCAGGGGTCTGTATTAATAATTTATCAGAGTCTTTAACTGGACTTCTAGCAATGAGGTTCGTGTTTCAAACCCACCAACTACTCCTTGGAAACCCTCAGTGGCACTTAACAACAAGAAGGTGCTAAGGCATACATTTTCTAGGCATTTTGTGTAGCATTTTGACTGTAGTGAAGATTCAAATTCACAGACTCTTATAGAGTTTTAGACATAATCCAGTTCACAGACTCTTGACTGAGGAATAGTCCAGGTTTAGAATTAAAACATTATTTTCTTTGGCAAAAGAGTATATAGAGTATATAGCCACTTAACCTGAGGAAGGATAATGCAACATGACCTCAGATATATATCATGAATCTTTCTCCAATCCTTCTCCAAAGTGACCTCTGGCCATTTACTAAAATAACTGTATAACAATATCTAGGGTATACTTAAATATTGGTTTTGAACTGTTGATTATTCCTAGAGACTTAGAATAAGGATCAGGTGAAAAATGAAGTCTTGGTCTGGGTACTGATCATAGTGGATCGAGAAGAGCCCTAAACATACTCTGTCTCAGATCATATAGTCTAAATAGATATATTTTGCATGCTGTACACCCTTTCCATTGACTTCTTAGTCAACACAGTAAAAGCTATGATAGTAGAAAGGGCTAGTGGAAATTCCTAGGGTAGTTCTCTCTTACTATGCCAAGGAACTAAACTATAGCAACATTATAACCCTTACATATGGGTGCCACCATTAGAGAGCTGAAAAATATTGAGTTAATGAATTTTACCATATTTCCATAACACTCATCTCTTTGGTCAGTAAAACAAAATGAGTTTTAGAGGGTGGCTATGGATTATCAAAATTGTAACCAAGTGGTGAAATATTCAAGGTTCTAGATATGCTACCTGTAGCAGCCCTAGTGTGGCACTGTGGGCTAGTGTGTCAGACAGCAAAATTGTTTGAACTGCAAGGTCAGTGGTTCAAGCTCAGCAGCTGCTCCTTGGAAACCCTATACAGGGTTTCTATGAATTAGAATCATCTTGACGGTACTTAACAACAACAACATAGGGCAAATCAACATATCCTTAACATATGGTATTTAGCTGTTAATCAAATTTTATTTTTCCATATCTGTTCAAAATCACCAGTCACTCCTTTGAAAACCTTATACAGGGTTTGATAGCAATTAACAACAGCAACAATAACAATCAATATAAATAACCCAAAACCATTTTCCTTACCATGCAAGAACAATAGTGGACCTTCATTGTTTTGCTTTAGGTTTATGTCAATTCTCATGCTCTCTATGATAACATAACCTATAAAGCTATTTATCATCCTACAAAGCACCATTGTTGTTATTGTTGCTAGATGGCATTGAATCGATACTGACTCAGCAACCCTACGCACAACAGAATGAAACACTGCCTGGTCTGGTGTCAACCTCATAATCATAGCTAAGCCTGAGCCCATTGCTGCCATCACTGTGCTAACCCATCTTGTTGGGAGTCTTCCTTGTTTCCCTCGGCCCTTCACTTTACCATGCTGATCTATTATGTCAGGATATGAGAAGCATTTCTTATTAAACATATTTACGTTACTAAGTGAAGGAAAAACACAAGACTTCATTAGTCTGCCACACTGGTCACACTTTTTGGAATCTGGGCAGTGCAATAATCTTTGTAAGTGAGACATTTGTACCACTCACTATTAAAAATGACATATGATGTTCAGAGGACTTTGGATTATAGAAGCATCATATGTGATATTTATGGGTGGTGATCTCACCATTTTATTGAGTCATCCAACTTGAACCTACTAACCAGCTACAGTAGTGAAGAACTGTAGCAATTTCATTTAATATGAATTCATTTTCTACCCCATCCCAACATGATTAAGATTTTGTTTTCAGGTTCTCTGCTCTTCCCTGTTCGACAGACAGCCACAGCTTCTCTTTCAGTCCCCGCCGCATTCCTGAGACAGGGTGGTGAAAGTCAGAGTCAATGGGTATGACTATTTGGGGCTCCTGGTCACCAGGGCTGCTGTTAACTCTGGCAAAGTGGAGATTGTTGCCATCAGTGATCCCTTCACTGACCTCAACTACATGACCTACATATTCCAGTATGATTCCACCCATGGCAAGTTCCATGGCACTGTCAAGGCTGAGAATGGGAGGCTTGTCATCAATGGGAAGCCCAACTCTAACTTCCAGGAGTGAGACCCCGCCAACATCAAGTGTGGTCATGCTGGTGCTGAATATGCTATAGAGTCTACTGGTGTCTTCACAACCTTGGAGAAGGCTGAGGCTCACTTGAAGGATGGTGCCAAAGGGTAATCATCTCTGCCCCTTCGGCTGATTCTCCCATGTTTGTGATGGGTATGAACCATGAGAAGTATGACAACTCCCTCAAGATTGTCAGCAATGCCTCCTTCACCACCAACTGTTTGTCCCCCAGGCCAAGGTTCTCCATGACAACTTTGGCATCGTGAAGGGACTCATGACCACAATCCATGCCATCACTGCCAACCAGAAGACTATGGATGGCCTCTCTGGGAAACTTCTGCATGATGGCTGTGGGGCTGCCTAGAACATCATCCTTTCATCTACTGGTGCTGCCAAGGCTGTGGGCAAACTTATCCTTGAACTGAATGGGAAAATCACTGGCATGGCCTTCTGTGTCCCTACTCCCAACATGTCTGTCGTGCATCTGATATGCTGTTTGGAGAAAGCTATCACATATGATGACATAAAGAAAGTAGTGAAGCAGGCATCAGATGGGCCCCTAAAAGGTATCCTGGGTTACACTGAAGACCAGGTTGTTTCCTGTGACTTTAACAGTGACACCAACTCTTCTCCCTTTGATGCACTGCCCTCAACAACCACTTTGTCATGTGAATTTCCTGGCATGACAATGAATTAAGCCTTAGCAACAGGGTGGTGGATCCTATGGTCCACATGGCCTCCAAGGAAAAAGAGCACCCTGGACCACCAGCCCCAGCAATAGCACTAGAGGAAGAGAAAGACCCTTAACTGCTGGGAGTTCTTACCCCAACTCTATCCCTCAATATACTGAGAAGTGCCCATCTTGACAGTTTCCATTCAGAACCCCTGGAGAAGGAGAGGGGTTTAGAAAGCCCAGTCTTGTCATGTACCATTAATAAAGTACACTATCCAGCCAAAATCCACATTTCTCCATAATGTTCTTTCCGTCTCAGATTTAAACTCAATTAATACCTTACATATCATTAGTGAGAAATTGCAGATTACCTGAGTGCATGTCAATGTCTGTTCCCAAAGCAACTGATTCTGTGTTTCACATTTAAGTTTCACAACAGACTGGAGAGAACAAACAAGATGGCGGATCGAGGAGACATGCAGTGAGGAGTTCCATAAGCAACAACAGAGAATACTAGACCAAGCAGGCTCAGGGGATGGTGCCAGAGCTCTGAACCACATATAAAGGAATATTTAGAAGGTTGGAAGACTTACAGCTAGGGGAATTTGTAGCAGAGGCAAGAAATCCTCTTGCTACATTGCTTTCTAATCCAAGATGCTCAGCTGCTCCTGACGTCACCATCTTGGGTAAGACCTAATGGGGGAAGAATCAGAGCAGCCATGGAGCCATGGACACCTGACAACTGCAGAGATAAAGGTGCGGACACTCTTTTTTTTTTTTTTTTTTTT
>NW_006408527.1:36922391-36924661 GCF_000296735.1 Chrysochloris asiatica | reverse complement strand
TCTGTTCATTGGTCTCTCACTGGCTGCGTACGTCCATTATTGTGACTAAAAGGGATGCTGGTGCAAGTAGACACCTCACCCCCAACCCTGAGAGTTCTACTATGCATGTGCACAGATCTCCTCAAAATTTAAAGTAACAGTTTCCACTTAAAACCAAATAGCACTGCAAAATGGCCACAACTGGCCCTGAACACTTTATCATTGGGAAAAAGGCCTGAACGGGGATTGTAAAACAGGACAGCCATGCTAAAATGGAAATAGGCTGAAAATTAAATCCTGAGTTACGTCACAATGACCAACACTGGCATTTTGAAATTTCTCAGGAAGAACAATGAAAAGGGAAGCACATCTCCTAATTACATCTACCTGGAGACAATCAGAAAGCATAAAAAATACCAAATTCACACCCATCTAAGTATTAAGGCCAGAGCTAACTCCCAAAAAACAGAAACAGATGACCATATCAGCACATGTTCAGAAAAGAGATAAAGTAACTGAGACAAATGAGCTGGATGTAGACCTATACTCCATACTGTAAGATGGGCAGGCTTTGGAAATACCTGAGAAGGAATTCAGAAAAATGATTATAAAATGTATCAAAACACTATGCAATGGAGTTGAGAAAAATAAGGAATAAGTCAGGAAAACACGACAGGAAAAATCAAGTAAGATAAATACAGCATTGGAACCAATTCAAAACCTACAGAAAGAGGTCCAAATGATTAATAATAGAATATCAGAAATGGACAATACATTGAAAGGGCAAAGGAGTAAAATTGAAGAGATAGAAACCAGAACTAGTGAGCTAGAAGATAAATCTCTCAACACTGCTAAGATAGAAGAGCAAGTACAAAAAAAGGACAAAAATATCTGAAGAAGACCTAAGATTCATGTTGGACAACATGAAGAGGAACAACTTAAGAATTATCAGCATTCCAGAACAGGAAGAATCACACAAGTACACAGAGGTAATAGGTGAAGAGCTTCTGGAAGAAAATTTTCCTAACATCCCGAAAAGCAAAAAGATAAGCATTCAAGAACTCAACAAACACCAAGAAGGACAGACCGTAAAAGAAAATCACCAAGACATATAATGATGACGCTCTCCAAAATCAAAGAGAAGTACAGAATCCTAAAAGCAGCTAGGGAAAAGAGAAGTATAACATCCAAAACAAGCAAATCAGATTAAGCACCAATTTCTCAACAGAAGCCATGCAGTCAAGAAGGCAATGGGGAGATATATATAAAGTCCTGATAGGAAAAAAAAAAACAAAAAAAAAAACTGCCAACCAACAATCCTCTACCCAGTAAAGTTGTCAATCAAATACAATGGTGTAATCAAAACATTCCAGGATAAACAGAAGCTAAAGGATTTTGCCAAAGTCAACCCTGCTATGAAAAACATCCTAAATGGAGTTCTGTCGACTGAGAACCAACAAGAACAGACAACAACCAGATAATGACGTACGTGGCATCATCACCCTGAACTCAGTCGACAAATGAAAGAGTCAAGAACAGCATAAAATTATAAGGACAAAGGATTGGGGAGATCATTCTATGATCAAAACAATTACAATGTGAAAGAAGTTAAACACAGAGGAACAGAGATCCAGGTGGTGGGAAGGTCAGGTAGATTACTGAATAAAATAGACTATCTAAAATGGAGAGAAGAATTAATGGAATAGGACTTCCGGAAAAAGATGGCGACTCGGGTAGAAGTGTAGTGACGAGCTCTGCAGAGAACAACACAGAATACAGGACCAAGAAGGCTCAGGGAATGGTCCCAGTACTCTGAACCACATATAAAGGAATATCTAGAAGGTTGGAATACTTACAGCTGGGAAGTTTGTGGCAGAAGCAAGAAATCCATTGCTTCCTGGTTCAGGATGCTCAGATGCTCCAGGAGCCGCCATTTTGTGTGGGGCCAGGCAGGGAAAGGATCAGAGCAGCCACAGACACCTGACAGAGCCGCAGAGATAGAGGTGTGAACATTTTTTTTTTTTCTTTTTTTTTGGTATCTTTTCGTTGGTCCCTTGCTGTGTGTGTACCTCCATTCTGGTGACTATAGGGGTGCCTGAGCTGGCGAATACTCCAGCCCCACCCTCGGTGGGTTCTACTAAGCATGTACATAGATCTTCTCGAAATTTAAAGAGACAGTACCAACTTAAAACCAAGCAGCCGACAGATACTCAGTCCAAGAGCAGGCCTTGAACTTTTCTTGTTTGCTTTTTGTTCCTGTGTTGTTTAACACAGGAAAGAGAAGGAGAGGG